>NW_021444229.1:265210-373797 GCF_001605985.2 Dendrobium catenatum
TAGGGAAAAGCTTACCCAATTAGTAAAAATAGTTTCGCGTGGCTGGAACCTAGATGTGCAAATGCAAAAAATTAAAAATAAGAAGACTTTAGTTTATAAAAACTGCCCCTTTAATTTTAAAAAATTATTGATAATTACCGAATAATATATAAGCTGCCTTGCATCTGTAAGAGATGTAAGAAAGCAATATGCGATGCAAAGGCTATTAGACTTTTAGTGATTTATAATAATAGATAGATACTAAAGTCGGAGCAAAAGATATATCGATAACGTTAGTCACTCCCAAACAAAGGAGGGATAGGTAGTAGTAAGGCATTAGTTCAAGTGAATGTGTATTAAAAGCAGTCATGCAAGCATTCAAAAAATAACTTTTCTGTAGAGATGATATCAAACAACAGAATGCGATGAGCATAATTTATGCGCTAAACTTTTTAAATAGAAGCATTGAAAATAGAAGTTGACTATAGCTGACCTACACCCTAGATGCAAAAATAAAGATTTTATTTTATTATCTGGTCTTTTTTTTTTTTTCCTAATTTAGTAATCATTGCAACGCTTTAGAAAGCTTTTAAAAGAAAATGAAAGGCCGTGCGAAAGTTGTTATGCAGACCCTGATGCATATTCCAATAAGGTGTGCGAAAGCTTAGCGAGATGAAGGCAATTTCATGGCTTACTAAACTTTTTAATAAACTATTTGCAAGACTAAGCAAGATGCCTAGAAGATGCAGTGGAGAATGAGTGTGTTTAATTCCTATTTTTAAGAATAAAGGTGATGTACAAGCAGTTGTGCCCGAATTATTTAGAGCGCTATTAAGTTAATGTGTCCTCATACTCCCATTAAAACTAATGTAGCGGAGCCGAGTTTTGCCCGAGCATAGGTTGCCGGTCCGGGCCCGTGATACTAATGCTTTTCTCAAAATCAATTTGCCGATTCTTGATTTATGCCTGCCGGTCTAGGGGCCGACTATGCGAAGCTCATACATTAATTAAGAGGTTTGAATGCGAGAAATATTAGAGAAAATAAGGAGATCTACATATGATATTTATTGATTTTAGAAAAAGCATCATGATAACAGTTCCAAGAGAAGTGCTATGGAGATGTCTTGAAAAGATAAGGATCAATAATGCTTTATATTCCAAATCATATAAAGATATGTATGCTGGAGCTATTACTTGTGTTCAAAACACGAAGGTGTGGATGACCAAGTATTTCCCTAATTTCGATGGAGTATACTTCAAGGAATCAGGCCTTAAGGCCCATATCTAATTTTTGCTTTAGTCATGATGTTCCTCACATAGACATTTGCAAGAGGATGTACCTTGCGTGTATGCTTTTTGCTGATGTATATTCTTCATGTTGATAAGACTATGAGAGGAGTGAGAGTTGAGCGTAAACTTGAATTATGGAGGTCAACCTTTAGAGCTGGCTAAAGGTTTTCGCTTGAGCTAGATCTAAAACAGAATATATGGAGCTGTAATTTTAATAAGTAATAGATCCTATTAACAGGGGATTGTGACTGTTGGGCGATCAAGTCATAATAAGAGCTACACGTTTGTAGATATTTCTTGGTATTATTGTGCGAGTGATGGTTGAATGAAATAGATGGGATATTCATCAGCAGAAATTCAAGTTGGAATGGTTTGAAGTGGAGAATGCATCGGGCTTGTTATGCTGATAGAAATGCTACCCCTCAAACTTTAGGGAAAATCTATTAAGATAGGTAGTCGAGTCCTGATGCCCAATGCTTTATGGTGCCGAATGTTGCCTTAAAAAGAAGCATAATACTTAAGTTAAGTGTGGCAGAGATGAGGATGCTCAGTGTGGATGAGTGGCATTTTACCCCTTAGAGATAGGATACGATGAGCCATATACGTGAAAAGGTTGGATGCTAGCCTCCAAGTAGGCTAAGATAAGATTAGAGAAGTTCCCGTTAGATGGTTTGGTCACATACAAACGGCGGCCTTGCCGATGACCCCGGCTTAGGAGAGTAGAGGTATTAGATTTGACTTATGTTTAAGAAAGGTAGGGGCTAGACCTAAAAAGACTTGGCTATAAAAAATATTAGGTAATGACCTTTCTTTATTAGATTTAAACGAGAATTTGACTTTTAATAGGACACAAGCCAGAAAAAGGATTCATGTAGCCGACCCCACGTTAGCTTGCGGATAAAGGACTTGTGTTGTTGTTTGTCTGTATTATTTTATACGATTCTAGCCATAGATTATTATTGTTACTGATTTAGATAATGATACTATTTAATACTACGATTCATTGTACCTATGGTTAAGCATGTGAAACATTAAGCACGTGTTATAGAATGCTTGAATAGCATGTATATATTTATATAATTTATTACATTAATTTAATTTTGATAGTCTTTATCGATATTTTGATTTGATATTTTATATGATTTATGTACTGATTGTATTACTAATATGAGATTGCTTTATAGATTTGACACTATACTGGTTTATATATTTTACTAGTTCCATCGTAGTATTTTATTATTTACAAATTCGACTGCTACTATATTTGAGATTTACTAATTATGGACTGATTCAATGATCATATGAATATAATTGTTATGATTTGACAGTTGACATGCATATTGCTTCTTTATGTGTTTTAAATTCAATTATAAATTTGTGACTTGCTGGGCTTTTAACTCTTATATATGGTAAATAATTTTAGGCTAGGTAGGGAGCAGGATTATGACGCTGGTCAATATCTTCAAGTTCTATCTTTTTACTTATTCTTTTATACTCAGAACAGAGTAGTTGTGATATGATTGTATAGATCATGAGTATTGTATATGCGTTTTTGAGGCATGAATATATCAATATATATATATATATATATATATATATATATTATTATATATTAATATATATATATATAATACTATATATTAATATTTTAAATTATAGAATCTATTTTATTTTTTTATTAAAATATTAAAATAATAATTCTTTCAATTTGGATTCTGCGGTATCACAATCCAAATCTCATAATTCCCCCTTCTAAGTCAACTTAGCATCCTTCACATAAATTTGACCAGCCCTTGTTAGATATAATAATAGGTTGCTAGCTGCCAAGCAAACTTCCAGTCATAGTAGAATCCACATGCAATCATAGCTAAATTCAACCCAATCAAACATTCATCAAAATATAATATAATAAAGGATAATCAAAATGAATGGAAATAGGAGAAAACTAAAAGTGATTAACTCTTATGGCACCAAAATACAAAAAGACCATAATAACCAAATAATATGTTAAGTGATAAACATCACTATAAATAATATAAAGAAAGCCACAAAATCAAACTAATACTTTATTGATACATAATAACTTTCCATAATTACTCCCATCATACAAAATATGGCTTCTCAAAATCACATCACCAACAACATCATATAACATTATGATCTCCACGAAAACCAGGAGTGGGTGAAAAAGAAGAGGATTGGCCAAAAAATAGAAAAATGAAAAGAACACCCATCAAGCAGCAACTAAAGAAAAAGACATCATATCCTTAAATAAGGAAACCTAACTTTGTCCAGGTTAGTCCTCTCCCTTAGGGGCCGAGGTAAAGAAAAACATGAGAAATCCTATAAATAATCCAACTAGCACCAAAAATTTAGCAAATGAGTCAGTACAACAGTTACCTTCATGATAAATATGAGTAAAATAATAATTGAACTTATAAAGAATCAGTTTAATCTCCCTGAAAATATAAAATTTTCAGGATTCCCAGTAACATTGCCATTAATAAAATATAATAAAAGCTTAACATCAACCTCCACCCAAATGTCATTAATATCTAAAGAATAACTTAGATTGAGCCCATAGTTGAGAACTTTAAGTTCATCAATAATTGCAGGGCAGGACTAGTAAAAGCACAAAAGACATCACCTAAATGATCCCTACTAATCCCATCACACCAAGAAGAATGATTGTTAACAGAACCATCAATGTTCATCTTTATAAAATATAAAGTGGGTTTTAGTCAACACACAATCCTTTCATTATCATCTATATTAATGATGTTAACAGATATACAAAAATTATGAGTAACAAACTTAAGATTCTTAAAGTTACTAGTAGTGATAAGGTTAATAAAAAATAATTGAAGAACTTTATCTTTCACTTTAGAAACAATACGCATGAAGTTCATCTTAATGTTCATGATTTTAGAATCATTCCTTTCCATCCAAAAGAATCGCTAAATAAGAATAGAAATCAGATCCTTGATGTAACCTTTAACATGAGAAATCCAAGCTTGCAAGATGGAGGACATATCACCATCACTCTTGAAATTATAACTGTTAAACATATCATCAAAATACCTTCAAACTTTAATAGCTATAGAGCCATTCACAAAAATATGATTCAAAGATTCAGCATGATAGAAAAATTGACATTTAAAAGGAATATAAAAATATTTTATCATCAAGAAAACATTAATAAGAAGAATTTTATGTAATATTCTCCACACTAAAATATAATAGGACAAAGGGATGCTTTTCTGCCAAATAGTAGAAAAAAGAGAAGATTTGAAATGAGTAGGTCTAATAGAATCCCAAATATTTTTAAAAACAAATTTATCAAAAATGGACAACTTAAATAAAATATGATCCTCATTATTCATCTATCATGGGATGCACATAATTTTATCCACTAAACTATCAAGAACAACCTCCATTAATGTATTAGCATTCTAGTTATTATCATCAATAAAACCATCCACTTGAATAAAAGTAATATAATGGGAGTATAAATAATTATCAATAGAATAAAGCCCCATCTAATTATCTTTCCAAAGGGAAATATTATCATGACCAATACCCCCATTAAATGAATTCCTCGGCCTTCCACTTGATGGAGCAAAGTTTTTTCCAAACCAAAGAGTCAGACCCCTTGTAGTGACAAAAAAGAGGGTGTTTACCTTGACATGCAATACTTATTCATCATAAATTTAGCCCACAAACTTTTATTGGATCTAAAGAAAAATTAAAATTTATGATAGAAAGCATGCCTCATATCCACAATACTTTTACACCCAAGCCCCCCTTCATCAAGGACACCATAACTCTTCTTCCAAGAAGTACAAACAATGCACGAAATGTTGTTCTTAGAACCTCAAAAGAACTTGTTAAAAAGTCTCTTCATGCATAAACAAACATGTAAATAACAAAGCACAATTTTAATTAAGACTAACCTCCCACCAAAAGAAAGAAAATTGAAAGCCCAATACGATAATATTCTTTGAATATAAGCCAAAATATCTTAAAAAAGATGAGATCTTTTCTTACCTTTAAATAAGGAGAGTTTTAGAAAAAAATCACATTTATGATGAATAACATTAATTCTACTAAAGTTTATGCTCTTATCAGTAATGAAGTAACTCTTATCTTTATTGATATTCAAACGACTAATTTTTTGGAACTGGTGAAAAAATTTAAAGTGGTTAATAAGTATATTTAAGGAACCATTAGGAAAAATGATAAAAATCATCAGCAAAATTAAGGTGAGTTAGGGGGAAACCACCAAAAGTACGATAGTATAGGTTGGGATGCCGTCTGTAAAGCTCATTCAAACCCCTAGATAAATATTCAATAAAAATAATGAATAAAGCAAGAGAAATAGGATCACCTTTGTCTTATACCGTGATAGGATTTAAAAAAGCCATGGCTTTTACCATTAATGATCACATATAAATAATAATTCTCATTGATATTCTTAAAAAAGCCTAATGAAGGATGAATTAAAACAAAAAAGAGATAATATATTATAAAGAAAGTTCCAATTAAGATTGCCATAGGCTTTAGTAATGTCAAGTTTAAAAATAGCATTACCCGCTTCACTTTAGCATTAACATCATGGATAATTTCTTGAGTAAGAAGCACATTATCAAAAATGCCACGGGCTTTAAAAAACCCAATTTGACCAAGGGAGATTATTTTAGGAAGCAACAAAGCCAATCTTCCCATAATGATCTTAGAGTTTATCTTATACAAGAAAGAACATAGACTTATAGGTCTAAAGTCCTCCCAAAACTTAATCACCTCTTTTTAAAGAATCAAAATTATGTTAGAGAAAGAGAAAAACTTAGGATCAAGACATCCATTAAAAAAATCTCAAACAACAACCATCACATCCACTTTAATGATTTCCCAAGCATTTTGAAAAAAAAACTTAGTAGTGAGGCTATGAGGACTAGTTACAAACTTAGAATTCATCACTTTAATGGAATATAAAATCTCTTTTTTAGAGGGGATCTAAGTAAGAAAATTATTATCATCCTCATTAATTAACTCACGGATGATGAAAGGATTCTAAATAGGATCAGGGCTAATGTTATTATTAAAAATAATTTTAAAATAATTAACCCCAGAAGTTGCAATCAACTCTTCACTATCATAAGAAATACCATTAGGAGTGGAGATTTTATGAATATAATTCATAGCCTTTTTATTAGCAATGCCATAAAAATATTCAGTATTCTAATCACTATTCATTAAAAATTAGAGGCTATTTTTGTCTCCAAAAGGCTTCTTCCTTCTCATGCAACTAATACGTACAAATCATTTTTAGATTTATTAAGAAGATGCAACTTATCACTAGAAGAATCATTCAAATAAAGACTATACAATTAATTAACATTCCTTTCAGCCTACATAATATTGGATTAAAAAAAAATACATTTTTTCCACTAACTAAGCTTCTGTTTCAACCTTTTTCAGCTTAAACCACAGTCTGACCATACCATATATATTATCATTAGGAAACATATAAGAATGCAAATTTTTTTCATCAATCTTACAGAAAGAATTATCTAAAGCTCACATGTTTTGAAATCTTAAAGCAAACAACACAAAAACCTTGTGAAGATTAATACTAAGTAAGATAGGAGAATGCTTAGAAATAGTTCTACTCAAATGCTCAACATGAGTCATAGAAAAATCAACAATCTTACTATTGTTAAAAAGAATACAATCAAGTCTTTACCGTATGGTGGCTCTATTCCAAGTAAAGGTTCCCCTAGAATAACCAATATCATGCTGATTACAATCCAAAATCATATTATTAAAATCTTCCATAGCTTCAACAACACTAGAAATTGTATTGAAATCACCAACAAGCCACAAGACATTAAAACTCAAAGAAAAATCAACAATTGTTTCCAAAGGCTCACTCTACCTAAACAAGAACAAGAAGAATAAATAAAGGAACCATAATATTTAAACCAATAAAATTTAATTTGAGTGTGAACAACCCGAGAGTAATCATAAATAATGTCAATACTGATAGGGCTTTTCCAAAAAACTCAAATTTTATTCGTGCAATTAGTAAATCTTATATTAAAACCAAGATGAATGGCCATATAAGCTAATTTAGAAGATGAAATAAGAGGTTCAATTAAAATAAAAACAATAACATTATACATTCTACACAAGTTTCTAACTCTATCTCTAGAATCAGAACCTCCCACACCTTTCACATTCCAAATAAGAGCATTAACCATCAATATCTTTTAAAAACTCTAAGCTCTAGTAGAACGAGGAGTGGGTAAAGGAGCATTCTTGTTGTGTTTATATTTCTTCTTTCCGACTTTTGTAAGTCATTATCATCCTTAAAGTTAACACCACTGCCTTTAGGAGAAGACAAGGAAGTAACAATATTAACATAAGAATTCTTTGATTCCATAGCAGTAGAAGCATCACTAGAGTTAGGAACAATTTTCCACTCCTCACAAGCATCATTTCTCATGAAACAAGAAGCATCTAAAGCAAAACCATTCAATTCATTATCATTCTCTTTATTAACCAATTGAGTAGAAGGATTAGATAACAAATTTTGATTCTCTATAGGATTGTTATGCATCATAGAGTTTACAAATACAATAAGAATAGGTCATCCACATCCTCATTAATAACATCAAATTTACAAAATTAGTCAAATCCTTATGAAGAAGAACATTATCAGTCGCATTAGGTAAAATAATATTAGCATGTAATTGAACATTCGACTCCTCCTCCACCCTAGGCTTAATATTGGAAGATGGAACCAAGGGTTCTGAAAGGAAATTGCATGGTAATAATATTACCATTAGTCTCTAGTTCCATAGTTTTGGATTATCATCCACAAAAGTTGAAGGAGGAGCTTTTTTGAGAACCTAATGCAGTACAAAATAATTGTTCATAGCATGACCGTGAATCTTACAATCATTAAAAAATTTGGGACTTTTTCAAATTTGACTTTCTGCATATACCCAAGAGATTCCAACCCTAATCAGAATTCTTTAGGATGCTTTTTAGTGATATCCCCTTCAACAAGGATACAAACCACCAAAAGCATCATCTTGTAGGCCGTTGCTTAATTGGTCCGTTTCAAGTGGTATCTAAAAAATGGAACCCAAAGCATGCAACACATGACAATTGAAGAAATGTAAACATAAATTAGGGAGGAATCCAAATCATAATGATTGGGAATTCTTCTTTAATCAAAAAAATGGTGTCCATTTAAGACACATTCGACAGTTGTTAATGTAGTAAGATCGCCTAGCAAAAACCCTATTTTAGTACAAATCATTAGCAAGTTGAATGGATACATGACGTGCATCCGACAACCCAACAAAAATAAATAAGTGAGTTTCATATTTCCAAAAAGAAAAAACACAAATAGAATCCAAATTCAGCCTACACATAGAAAGTTTTTCAACTAATGAAAACTGAAAATGTGAAGCAAGTTTAACAACATCTTCATCCAAAATCAACACAGCCGACCCACCTTTAAAAGTCGCATGAGTAAATGATAAAGCAGGATCATTGGAAGAGGAACTACCATAACTACATCTTTAAAAGGTTGTGAAGACGGATTGTTATCATCCCATTCACGCAAAAAAAAACCTTGATTCTCATTAGAAGTAATCAATAAAGAAGTAGTTAATGGAAGCGAAAGAGAAGTAGAAGAAGATGAGATTTCAATTTAATATATAGACCAAAAGAAAGGAACTCAAAATAAAAAATTAATTGATTTATTTGATTTCTCCAATACTAACTTCATGTTAATACTTATTATGCAACAAAGTTGATGACATGAAATAAAAAGAATTACCAAATATGATGATCACAAATTGGTAAGGCATGATGAAGATTTTTTTAAGCGGTTAGCATAATAAAAAAAAAAAAGAATATTGATGAGACATAAAGTGAAGTTATTATTGTAAGTATGAGTTCTCATATATTTATTGATTTAACTTATTTAATACTTTAATTCGTGATAGATTTTGTTAAGGTGTGGTGGTTAATAAATACCAAGAAGATCTAAAGAAAATGTCAAGTCTTGCAATAAACAAAAAATCATACTTATTTCACAAACTTAACAAGTTTATTATTCAAATTATGATATCACTCAAAAGGATGCAATGATTTGTGGGTAATTTGAAAAAATATATATATATTTGTTAGAAATATTTTTACATTGTTACATATTGATATTGTGAATGTTAGTAATGATCAGGTAGTATATAAAGACTTAAAAGAAGGAGATCATAATGCTCATGCACTCATTCTAAATAATTTAGATTATGTTAGAAAACTTGGTTGGTGATGAGCCACCGAAAAGTGTATATTTACTACAACATTAAAATATATGTAACACAATGATGTAGCAGAATACTAAAGGCTAAATGCAGGCAAAATCAATACATGACCTCCTTATAATACAATGATTGAAATACCTCGATGCTTGACTTTCTTATGTTTTGATTTTTTTTTTTGCTTTCTTTATATTTTGTAGTTATTCAATCCCAAATTATCTCTAATAGCTTCCTTTCTATTCCCATAAACCATAAAAAATATCAAGCCCCATCTATTTCCTAAATGTTCAACCACCACTATATCATTTAGGCTTCGTTTGGGACGACTTTAATTTTTTACTATTTCGTAAAGTAGCTTTCTAATATAAAAATTAAAATGTTTTTTACGAGAAAGATGCTTTAAGAAGCAATAAGAAAGCCGTTCCAAACGAAGCCTTAGTATTGAGCTAAACTCGGACAAAAGTAGCGTCGCTTCTACAAAATTAGTTCAAACTTCATAAAAATGTATGATTAGAAAACTTTGTCAATTTCTTTTAGTAGTGTTGCGTCCTGTGGAGTATTCGCGGCGGTAGAGAAAATATATAATTTAACGTCTTAGCATTGTACGAAGATCCAGCACACAATCAGATAAGTGAGAGGGTTGTAGCATTCATAAGAGACACCAGAGTTTTTACGTGGAAAACCCCTGAAAAAGGGGGAAAAACCACGGGGCCTAGCCCAGTTTGAATGAATCCACTAGTATTTGCAGTCGATTACAAATGAGGCCCTTCCTTGGGAGAAGGCATTGGCTTGATGGTACAAATGTACATAATATACATGTTTGTTTGGTTAGAAGGGCTGCAGTTGGCGCAAGACGGGGGTCTGAAAGACCGTAGTTGGTAGGAGATTAGGGTCAGGAAGACCATTGTCTGGCGCTGTAGGTCGGAAGGACCGTAGTAGGCGACAGAGGTCGTGAGGACCATAGTCGACAGGAGACCGGGGTCTGAAAGACCGTTGTCTAATGATGGAGATCAGAGTGACCATAGTAGGTGACGGAGGTCGGGAGGACCGTAGTCAGCAGGAACTAGGAGTCTGAAAGACCATAGTAGAAGGGTGGTACTTCGGTAGAACTACGGGCGTCAGGTGGTGGCTTGGCGGAGCTCGGGGCCTCAAGTGACAGTCCGGCGGAAGTCCGAGCCTTAGGTGGTAGCCTAGTGAAGCACAAGGCCTCAAGCAGTGGACCGGTGGAAGTTCGGGCCTCAAGTGGTGGTTCGGTGGAGCAACGACATCAGATTGTGGTCCGGAGGAGGTGAGGGCCTTAAGTGGTCCGGCGAAACTCCGGCGGTGGTCGAGGAGGAGCTTCTTTCTTCTCTTCCTTCTCTTCTTCCTTCTTCTCTTCTTGCTTCCTCTTCCTCTCAAGAGAAATGAGGGGTCTATTTATAGATTTTTGGAGGGGCATGGCCCGTAAATAGGTGAGAGATCAATGGAAAATTTTAAAATAAAAAATATTTAATTTTTAATTTCCGTCGGAAATCCTCCGGAAATGTATTCGGGAAAAATACGTCGGAAAACCAGTCAAAAATTTTGTCGGGAATTCGTTGAAAAAAAACCGTCGGAAATCCGCCGGAAATTCTGTCGGAAATGAGATGTTTTCCTGTAGTGAAATGGGGAGTGGTTGGATGGATGGCCGATATTGAATCCCTTGATCATGCACCGTTCGTCAGACATTTGAAGGCCTTAATGTTGTCGGAATTTGACAATCTTGGGCTCGTTGTATTCGTCTCGTCGAACCGCTTGATTCGATTATAAGTACGTCATGTTCGGAGACTGTTTGATAACACAAATTGTGGTTCGAACCTTCCAACATCGCTTCAGGTACTTGATTTGGACTCATTTGGGCTCGGATTGAGTCGAATTTGGTGTCATTGGGTTCATATTTCCGAGACGCTCAGTTCAACTGTAAATTTACTGAAATCGGAGTTAAGATGGTCTTCGAATTAATTTTTTAAGTTTCCAACTTGATTTTGCCTCAAGATTCGTGCCCGATCAAGATAAATTTTTGATGATATATCAAGTAGTATTTGTTATTAGAGCACAATACCTTTGAAAACAAGAATGTAATCAAATGAAATCTCAACATAAATTATAATTGTAATATTTATAATTATAATCTCCTTAAGAGAAATATATTTCACTTAAAAAAAAAAAACTTCTCTTGCCATTTTATTTCCATAAGAATAATATTTTGATTCTCCTATCATTTCACCACCAAAAATACAATTTTTCCATCTCATACACAGAGAGTAATAATGGTATATTTTCAAGCAAATAATGCAACCATGCGAGGTTTCAATTCATGCAAGCAAGATCATTAGTATTAAACCTAAGCTTGTTAGACCTCTCAAAGAACCCTAAAGTGTTTTCTAAATTCTTCCCCACATCCCATAGTAACACTAATTGAGCCCAAACCCCTCTATAAGCCTTTACAACTAAAGCCTTATGCCACACACTCTTTCTGATAATAGAAATATATATCTCATCACCACCTTAATGCTCTTGATCACCCTTCACCTTGGAAGTTTTACTTCCCAAAGGTATTTCAACAATACACTACTTCCAATAGCTTCTTTTACATTCCACTACTTAAAAATAAAAAAATAGTCACCCCTTCCAATTCATAAAAGTCCACCTACTCCTACATTAGATATGGTCTTGGATTAAAATTGAGTTAATAATTTTAATTAGTTAAGTTTACTTTGTATTTTTCAAATCCTTAATCAAAAGATTATACTATTTTGATTGCATTTTCTTATATATACATAAATAAATTTATATTAATTTAAATTATTTTTTCTTTGTGCATGTATTTCAATGAAAATCAAAATAATTTTGTACTATTTTACTTTCATTTATTTGTACAAATTTTATATGTCCAATTTCTAATAAAATGATCTACTGCATTTTTATTTTTCCTCACATGTATATAAGAGTAAGAGGGAGAACATAGAGAATTAAGAAGCATTCCTCCTCTAACTATGGTGCAAGGGATCGCCCTCGCCCCTCTTAGCATGCCAAAAACCCTAAAATTATCTAACCACAAGGAGGAGGAGGAGGAGATGGTGGAGGCATTTTTACTAAATTACTTTAGTTCCCAAGGCAAACAGACAATGCTTTATGGTTCATTTGCCCTAAAGAAAACTGAAATTTTATTTTTATTGCATTTGCTACATATTTGGTAAATGAATATATACATTTAAATTCGCTCCTTCTATTTTGGAATTCAAGCTCAATAATCCACATGCTATGTATATTGATATATTAAAAAGGTGCTGGACTGAGAAGCGTAGGTTGCATGAAGGAGGTCCCAACTAAAGAGAAGGAGGTACTGAGATATTTCATCATTAGCATTTTAATATTTATATTTTGCAGACAATCCTACAATGGTGCATGGCTTGTTTATATTATGAGTTAAACGCACGTTATATATTGTGCTCAGTATGACCAGTTGGGATGATCTCAAAGCCTGTCTCTAGACCATCAATCCAAATAGTTATCTTTCTCAATGCGGGAAAAAGATGATCATGGGGTGGACAAGGCCGGACATAGAGGAAACAATGATTATAGGCAGCTCGTCAGAACTAAATGAGAGAAGGTGGTGTGTTGAATCTGTATGTATATATATACCTGATGCAAGAAGATTACGCCGTCGCTCTCTTGGAGAAGAATGAGGAGTCATCAAACAACCAGAATGACTCTGATATTCATTTATGGCACAATGCTAAAAGCAACCTGGAGAATGATAGATACATTACAGGAAAATTTCTGTTTAACGGTGGAATTTTTGGCTGAATGTTGTCCGTTGGTAGAAGCGGTGGTTTAACTGGCGGATATTCCGCTAGTAACGTAGCGCCGAATTATTCGATGGATAGACCACTGGAAATTTTCTGGCGGAAAGACTGCCAGTAAAATCGTCGGTTTATTTGTAAAGCTGGTGGTTTATTCCGGAAAAAATTACACCAGAAATGACCAACGGAAATCCACCAGCTTATTTAAACCCGACGTAAGGGATCCGACATAAAATCTGCCGAAAATACAGCTAAAAAAAGCCTTATTTCCTTTTCCGCGGCCCTGCTCTTCTCATTTCACTCCATTTCATTCCTACTTGATCTCGCTTCGTCGGTCGCTCTCACTTTGTCAGTCGCCTCCGTCGCTTCGTCATCGACGTTCGCCTTCATTGCTGAATGCCACCTCCATTGCCAACGTGTTTACCTCTCAGTCGCCGGCATTTACCGTCTCCATCATCTTCGTTGTGACCATTCCGTCACCATCGTTCCCCGCTCAGTTGCCAAAAATCCACCGTAAATAGCGTATTTAGTTTTTCTTTGGTCATGGATGTTCTTGATAGACATTTGCAAGTCATTGTACTATAGTGTATGCATTTTGTTGATGATATTCTTCTTGTTGATATGACTGCTTTATGGTGTAAATATTTGGTGGTCTATCCGACGAAAAATTTAAAAATATTCGCTTGATTCTCTCAGTAGACATTTATAATGCTTTATGGTGTAAAATGTTGGTCATTAAACGAGAACCATAACATTAAGTTAAATGTTTGCATAGATGAGAATGCTCATGAGTAAGAGAATCACCTTAGATGGTTTGCTCACATAAAACGGCGGCCTCTCGATGACCTAGTTAGGAAAGTAGAGGTAATAGATTTGGCTTATGTTAAGAAAGGCATAGATGTATTAGATTTGGCTTATATTGGCACATTCGCCGGAGAATCTCTATCGTAAACTGTATTTCATGCATGTACCCCCCTAAAGATCTATACATGCTTTTCTTGGTGCAATAGGATTGAAGACTACATTCACGGTGTCACTCGACACCGATCGTGCACGTATTTATTGACGTGGCAGGTAGGCTAAGACTTCTTATATTTTTCCTAAATAGGGGAGACTCCTGGAGATTGCCAAAATTTTCATATATAGAAGACCTGTGTAAAATAACACCATCTGATTTACAAATAAATTTAAATTCAATATATTTTCTTTCAAAGATAAATCTATAATTTCTAATATATTCATATTATATGTAGGATATATTATGAATATTAGAAATCGAAGAAGTTTGATGTATAACTGATTGGAGTAATGACGAAATATATTAAAATATGAGTTCATTAATGGGGTGAATTTTTTCATTTAGACATCTTGTCAACTGCTCAACTTCATTTTAGATGAAAAGTTTCAACACACATGTTCTAAATATAAAAATTAAGTGTATCTAATACTAGATGATGTAATTGTTGATCTATATAGCAGAGGATTTATGTCAGAATATTGGCATTGGACTTCTCATGGTGAGCACGAGCCACATTTCAATTTTTGATGCAGCTCATTCATATGTTCTAATGTACCTAAGGAAGAAAATATATGATCACCTCTTTAAGACTTAGTTTATGATGCAATTAGAGCACAATTTGAACAATATACAAAATTAGTCGGAAATATTCTGTTGGTGATCCGCCGGAAAAGTCGTCGGAATTTGTGACGAATTTATTTCTGCTGGAAATTTTGCTGAAAATAAGTTGTTTTCCTGTAGTGAAATAAGGAGGCATATAATTTTTATGATTTATTATGTACTGCCCAACAACCAATATGGAAGCACCACTCACTCATAGTTATTTACTGTTGTGAAGATGTTAAGTATCAAGGTAGAATATAATGTACTCCATGAATATTTTAATCAATTCATTGGGCTGCTTAACCAAACCAACCCAATGTATAATATAATTCCTATAGATTTATATCAGACTAAGAAGTTAGTTTCCAAACTTGATTTGACATACATAAAGATAGATTATTATGTTAATGGATGCATGTTATACTACAAAGATGATTATTGTGTCAATAGATGTTTTAATCATTTCGTTGGGCTGCTCACAAGCCTACACATATAAGGGGCAAACATTTGGTCGCTCCAACTTCTTACCAAATAGTCAGGAGTCATTGTACAACCAACAGGTTGCTGTCCTTACATCAAGCTAGAGCAAGTCAGGAAATCACAATTTGACATATAGATGCAGATGCAACAATCTCAGTTGTTGGATGAGCTGCAAAAATTGAGGGGGCAGATCAGTGGAAAGCAGGTACATCAATAGATGAGGAGAATGATTCTGATTAGATATTTTTTCTTATTTTTGGACATTTATTTTATATGTTGGGCATTTCATATGTATGGTGTTTTTTTATTATCCATTTTTTGGTGTGCAACAAATAAAATTTATATTTAATTTTAAATTGTTTGGTGAATGTTCAATGAACTTGGAATGATCAAATATGTTATTAAACTTTTTGTTTGCGTTCAATGTTTGGATGAATATAGTATTTGTATATTTTTATATAGATTTGTTGTGTTGTAGAAAACATAAACATATGAGGGAGTGCTAATTTTTGTTTATTTTTGTTATAGATTTTCAACTGATTTATGGTAGATTATCCATCGAAAATGGAGATACTATGAAATGTATCAATTTTTTTGTGGAATCTTACTAACGTAATTTCCAGCGAATAATTCATCAGACTAACCCGCTGGTCTGTGTCTGATAGAATAGTCTGATAGATTATCCACAGGAATTTCCGGCTGTAAGTTTTCGTCGGAAACTCCATCGGATAAATCGCCAGCACTAATGACTAAAAAATGATGCCTCATATGATTATATTATGTCGGTAAGCTCGCCAAATGTTTTTCAGCAGAACTCTTCCACCGGAAAAGGTTTCTAATGCACATTTTACCGTCGAGTGAAGTTCCTCCATAAAGCAGATTTTATGGTGGAATTTCGCTACTTCAGGCGGATTTGCGCTGCCAGTAATGCGCAAAGTTCCTATAGTGATATGAGCTTACTGGTTCACACATGACGATTCCTCCTCTTAAAATATGGTTTCTTCTTGATGGATGTGGATGGATGATAGTGGGTCGGCTCACATAGGCTCATTACTCTATCAAATGATGCAAGAGGAGTAAGTAGTAGAGAATGCCATTTGCTTAGTTTTTCTACCACTTGATACCGAAGATAATTTAACAGGTTAAAAACAAGCTGTTTGGGTAAAGCCTAATAACCGAGGGATATACGATGATACTGATCATAATGTTGCAATGCTATAATATCATGACGTGAATAAATAATTTAAGCTTTTTTGGAGTATAAATTACAATTTCTTTGTGTTTCTTAATATATTTGTTTGTGCTTTATAACTATGTTGTTTGTATGACCGGAAAGTGAATTTATATAACAGTGCGGGGTTAAATTTGCATTGAAACGATGATGGGTTTTCAATGAACTTACAAGTTTGCTATGATATTGCAATGGGTAGTATATATTGAGTATTTTTCAATTCAGGATTAATTTGGAACAACTTTACACAACAGTTTTTTACTGTTTTAAGGAAATTTTTAAACAGAAAATTACTTTAGATAACAGTAAGAAAATTGTTCAAAATAAATTTTAAATTTAAGAAATATTATTTTTCCGCGATATAGTATGAGATTACGATAGACATCTTCGATGAAAGTCATTGTGGGATCAACGAAGGCATCGTGGGACTGGTGGCGTGAAAAGAAGCTCAGTAGGGAAGGGATAGAAGACGATGACACGTGAAGGAGAAGAAAAATTTCAACGGGAGCGGGTTGGGACAAGCTTCGATGACATCGGCATCTTGTGAGAAGAACACTCATGAATAGAGCTTGTTGGGTAAGGCATGGTGGGACCAAGAAAGAAATCAAGGGACCACCAAAATGCTGGTTGAGGAAGGTATCATAGGATTGAAGCCATGCTAGCTGGGGAATCAACGAGCATGGAGAAGACAATGTTCAAACAAAGGTTCAATCTTGGTTCAAATTAGGATAAAACAATGGTTTAAACAAATATTTAAATTCAAATAAATTCAAATCGTTTTAATTCACAACATCTTCAATACACAATTCATGAATATAATGAGTTAATTTAATTTGAAATAAACTTGTAGGCATATTTCTAGAGAAAAAATAAATATCATACATAATTGATCATATCTATATACTATGAGTCATAAAGAAATCATTGCCCCCCCCCCTCCTCATTTTTCTTGTAGAAATCACAAGAAATTTCTAAAATAAAAATTCTTTTCATATCTCTTTGGTTTAAAAAAAAAAATTAGAAAAAAGGAAATATAAAGAAAATAAAAATACTAAAGTGATTGTAATAAAGTTTGTTTTTTAATATAAATACTCATAAATAACGCCGTTACAGTTACTGTTCCTCAACGGTATGATTTTTTGGCGCCCAACCTTTCATCGCACAACCTCCTCTCTCTCTCTCTCTGTTAGCTCAGATCTGCATTTAAAGAAATCAATGGCGGCTCGCAAGAACCGAAACCCATTGACTCCTTCCACTAAAACCTCCTCCGCAGCCTCAAACCCACGAAAACAAATGCAAGCGAAGACCGCCGCCTCCTCTGTTTGTTCTTCTTCTTCTTTCCACAAAGGAAAACGTGGAAGGCCTAAAAAGTTAGTTATCGCCACAAGAGGCAATGGCGATCTCAAGAGCTCTATTATTAAATCACCTTCCAACACCACAGATTCCACCTTCACCACTAACAAGAAAGTCGCAAATCCGGAAATTCCCAATTCCAAGAATGAGAAGCCAGAGATCGTCTCCGCTGCCATCGCCGGCGAAGTTGCTCTGAAAGACATGGCGATTCCTCAACAGAGCTCCACTCCTGCGGCCATCAATGAAGGTGCACCCGGCGAAAGCTCTTCCGACAGCATCCAGCCTCCGTGGCCGCCGAATTTGAAGGGGAAGAAGAGTCCAAGAAAAGGGAAACCAAATCGGGCCCCTTTCTCCTGATATGAGTGGAGTGATTTTACTATCCCTTTCTTAATTGTATGGAATATGCGAATCAGATTTCCGTTTTTTTCTTCGATTAGATGCTAAATGATGTGGAAACGAAGATGAAGATGAAGAAGAGAAGCAGAGGAGGTTCTTGGAAGATTTTTTTTCCTTTTGTTTACTCCCCAAATAGCTGATTTTGTACCGAAAATAATTGCATTGATCGATGCTCTGATGTGGCACCATTGTAAAATGAAGAGGTTTCTTTTTTCTTTTTTGGAAGCAGTAGTGATCGACTTAGGCATTTTTCTGAGTTACGTATTTCCGTTCCTTTTCCTCCTCGTTTTCATGCTCATCCTATTAGTCTCTGAAGGTTATTAGTTATTAAGATCAGGGCTGATACATTTGGATGATTGGATCAAATAAAATAAATTTTTATGTTTTTTGAGAGATAAAAAATAAATAAATATTTTAGAAAATGCAGGGCAAAAAAGTTTTTTCTAGAGATGAAAGAAAAAAATTTTAAAGTGGGTAGCTGAGAAACATAAATCTAAGGGGGTGTTTGGTATAGGATTTACTCCTTGTTTTTAGTAAGATTTATGGTAAATTCAGCCAAACGTATATCGGGGCGCTGCAAATCCGACAAATCCAAAAATCCAGGATTTATGGATTTACGCCATAAGTCCGATAAATCCTTGTAAATCCTAATCTCTTTTCTATTCGGATTTAACACAACTTACACTGCGGAAGTTTTTCCCGTGCGCCCGTGTCGCGATGTGCTGCTCAACCTTTTATGTACATGGAGGAAGACGTAGTTACTTCTTCATCCTGTGCACTAGCCGCTCCCGAAGCAGTCTTGCCGGATCTTTCTCTAGGTCGCGCAGGTATCCAGCTGAATTTTTTCTTTCTTCCCGAGCGTGACTAATCTCCAACTGTTTTAAATCCTGTAATATGTTGCCAAACAACTTCTCTGGTTTAATAGGATTTAAAAGTTGTCATACCAAATACTTTAAGGATTTATGAGCATAAGATTTATTAAATTCAGATTTACAGGATTTAGTAAATCATACTAAAATTGAATCCAATCTGATACCAAACACCCCCTAAGTGTTATACTCTTTAGTTTCCCATACAGAGAATTTATACATCAATTTTCATGATTGCAGCTATCAGGTGCGGTGCCAGGATTTTTTTATATGGTGGCACAAATCTTCGAAGTAAAAAAAAAACCTCAAACTTTTTCATCCGGGGGCTTGGGACATGGGCGGTTTTAATTTTTTTTTTTAATCATTAGATTCATTATAAAATGTTAAAATATATGATAAAGAAAAAAAAAATTTTAATTTAATAATAATGGGAGCCACAACAAGTGTCTCATGGTCTTTGAAGAACAATGACTTAATTTAAACCTCAGCCTTTTGTAAATCCTTCACTTTCTAGTTGTTCAATTATTTTGAAATAATATTTTCCTCTTAACATATCTCTTATTTTACAGGAACAATCAATAATATTTAACAGATTAGTCATAATTTTAAAGAAGGAAGCAACATAAACATGAATTTTTGCGATTGCAACTAATGCTTATCAGCTTATAATTAATTTTTCTAGACTCACATAAATTTTAGCTTCGTTTGGTATAGCTTTTTTAATGCTTTCTAAAGAAGATTAATAGTGCTACAATTTTTAATTTAATAAAATTTTGCACTAAAAATTTGCTTGAAAAAGTATTAAGAAATATGTCCCAAAAGAAGCCTTATGGTAAGCTTGGAGTAGCTTATTCAATTTTTTTTTTCAAATCACCATTATACTTTTATTTGGCTAGAATTTTCTTTTCATTTTTTTCAAAAAAAAAAAAAAAAGGTGGGAAGCTCTTTTTATAATATTGTTTTTCTTACAAAAAACTTCATAAAATAAATATTCAATTTTTTTTTTCAAAGAAAAATGTTAAAAACTAAAATTTTCACAACAATTTGGCAATTATTTTTACAAAAAAATTACATTTATCCCAAACCAAGCCTTTAAAATAATCACTTTTAAGCCCATCTTATATTAATATTAATCTTGAGCACATTTAATAAAATTATGAGATAAACTTCTATCTTAAAAAAAAAAACCCAACAAGAGTCAACAGGACCATCAAAATAAGTGAAATATCTAACAAGGCAGCCAATAACACTAGCAAGAAAACAAGAGAAACTATTGATAGATAAGTTATGTAATAACTACTAAATAGACTTGGAAGTTGTTTAAGAGCATTTTTTTTATTTAAAAAATAGTTTATTTATACTTTTAGTTGAATTTGTTTTCTTATAAACAAAAAAATCAAGTTATTTTTTGATAATATTCAAAATAATTCTAAGATGTTTTTATAATATTTTAAATAAAAATTAGCTAAATCACATCATAAGGATACTGCCAACCAATCAACATCATCATGACCGCCATTGCCCATCCCCACTTTATGCAATATTAAATAGAGACAAATCATGTATATATATATATATATAATTTTTTTGGTCGAATGGATTATATTTATAAAGGGACTTAGTAGAAAAAAAAGTTATTTGTGTATATTTATATATAACTTCATATATCTTTTAGTGTTTGGAAAGCTTGTAGTCGACCTGAACATCTTGACAAGATAAACTCATTGACATCACAAGTGACCTGACTTCAATCCATATGAACCAAAATGAAGCATTAAAGCATATTTAAAAGTTTAAGGACATTAATTGAAGAACCAAATGATCTTCATATCTTATACTTATAGTCAAATTCAGTGGCGCGATGAGATGAATCTAACAAGCCCAAGATTATTCAATTCTGAGATCATGAAGGTACTCAAATACTGAATAAACAAAAAAAAATATTATCAAAGTGATCAACAAGGATAGCTCTATGGTTTGTTTTCGATTATGCTCATATTTATCAAAGTACCTTCTTTAAAAGCTATAAATAGGATTCCATTTTCAAAATTAGAGATTTGGGATCGCTGTCAAAGACCACTATTGATAGTAATGACAATTGTCACATGAATTCTATAATCTAGTTATTTTTGCCTCAATATTCAAATTTTTGTATAAAACTAAAATATCAAACATATTATCACAGCAAATTTTCTATCCAACAAAATAAAATAAAATATCAAAATTACATTCCAGTCCCATAAATTTTTTTTTATTATGATTCAATTCTCTTTTCATTTATTTATTTCCGCAAAAATAAAACCACTAAGTCACAAGCATTTGATATAATTCTATTAATTACAAAAAAATAAAAATAAAACTAATGTGAAATTTTATTAAAAGAGGTGTATAGCCTATTAATATTGATCTTTATCTGTTATAATAACAAATATTCTCAAAATTTAGTATAAATATAAACTTACTATTGATATATTTATATTTTTATAAATTGAAAATAAAAAATTAACCAATGAAATATTCAATTTAAATATGACATATTAATTGTTCAAATCTTCTCGTACCAAACCAACTCACTGGTCGCTCTACGCGCTACAATCGGTTTTTGAGCTTGTAAACATCCCCCCGCCCATAGAAGTTAAAAATGCGGGATACCGCATGAAAGAAGAACTCAAGGCACCGTTTCCTCCTCTATAAAAGCCCACAACGGAGAATAGAACCCCCACATGAACGTGAGGCGTCCCCCCATCCGCCGTCTTCCCTCTCTTCTCCCGGTCTCCGCCTCAGTCTTCCTTTACGCATTAACCATTCTCAAGTCGGATTCCTTTACGCCGCCGTTGGGCTATCGGAATATCTGGCGGCGATCGGTTCGTTGAAGTTTGCCGGCGAGCGACAGAGTGGCTTCCGGTAATGGTTTCGAAGGAGGGCGAAGCTGGCTGGAGGGGAACAGAGCTCTCCGGCGCTTCCTGTGATAAGTCTGTCCCGAGCTTACCGGCGAGAAGGGTTTTGAAGTACCCGCTACACAATTTCTCTTTTCCGACGAGGAGTTGGGGCTGTCATCGGGTTTTCCGTTGCGTTAACTCCGTCGCAGAAACCGGGCTTTCGAGCACTGCACTGATGGATATGGAGACCAGAAGGGATAACCATGGCGGGAAGCTACAGAACAGTTCGCCTCCGGAAGGTGGATCCAGTGAGAAGGAGGCTTCTGCTTCCGCCGTCGCTACGGTTGCGACGACTGCGACTATGCCGTGGAATCTTAGGAAAAGGCGTGCGGCGTGCTTCTCTCCAGGGGAGAACGGCCGAAATCGGTGCCCTAGCATCTCTCCTTCTCACTGTCAGTTTGGAAGGGGTAATCCAGGAAAAGCCGATCAGATGTTGGAGGGCGGGGATCAGGTGCAGCGGCGGAAGTTCTCCATATCCCTTTCGCGTGAGGAAATCGAAAGGGATTTATACGTGCTCAAGGGAACGAAACCTTCTCGAAGGCCTCAAAAGAGGCCTCGGATTGTGCAGCGAAAACTCGATGTGAGAAGATATGGGATTTCAAACAAAGAAATTCCTTCTAGTTCTTTTCTTTCTCCTTCTCTCTATAATGGAGGAGGGAATTTCCATTGTATTTTTCGTTGTCTGTTGCTCAATTTTTAAATTTTGCGTTTATTTTTGCAGGAGCTCTTCCCTGGCTTGTGGCTGGAGGAGGTTACATTGGATTCATACAAAGTAGACGAGTGAGTAAGGTAATTTATTACAGTTCTTCCTAAAAATTGATTTTTTAATTTTGGTCTCGTAACTGAGAAACATAAAATTTGGTTTTGTTTGCAGATGAATCAAACAATGTGCCTTAGGATGTCATCTTGGTGAAAAGTTTTTGGCTTACTTCAAGTTCTGCCTACTTCGTAGACTTATGACCTTTATGTGAATGGTTCTGTAGAATGCCATATCAATCTGTAAATTTGACAGGTTGCAGAACTTGCTTGCATTTTGGTCAGATTAGCTCCCACATGTTTTTCTTTGTTTTTTGATTGACTAATTTCGGCCTAATTTCGGCTTCATTCTCTTAAACGCCCGTTCAAGTTTAGCGTTATTGGTTGGAGGACCGACTAGAATAAATGTAATAACACTGGCATTTTATTTTGTTACAATAATTATAAGTTCTGTTATAGGATATATTACATTTCGTTGGTCATATGTAATGAACTAGTTTGTGCATTTGAGCCTAGTAAGCAAAATTTAAAAGGCTTTTATCTTTTCATGGAAGAAATTTCAAAGATTCTTCCTACCCCCTTTCTGATTTTTTAGGAAAATTAGTTTCTTTAACAATAGCCAGCTTCTCCTCTTCCTAAAATAAGAAATGCGGGAGAAGATTTTTTTTTTTTTTTTGAGTCACCGTTCTCTTTATTGTTACAGACAAACAGAATTAGTTAATTCAAGTTTATTTTTGGAAAAAAACACATTTCTCCATGGGCGGGCCTAACATATGATTTTTCTCTCAAAGAAATACATTTAAGCAACATTAATTCTTAGAGGGATGGAATTTAATTACGGTCATGAGAATCTGGAAATTAACTTCATTGGAATCCTTGTAACTGATTCACAGTGGAAAAGATAGATCAAAAACAAAGGATGAGAGTAGCTTGATATCTTTTTCTTTTAAACATGAGAACTTTCTACATGGATTTAAAGTTTTTCCTTATGATAAATAATACTTTATTTAATATTATATCTAGAAGTTTGAAAGCCATTTGTTTATTATTAGTATTATTACTGTTATTTTCATTTTTGTTATCTGTATGTTCAAGGGTATTGCAGAACATATTTCTAACTTGAAAATTGGTTGGTATCATTACTAACTATAAAATGTCATTCATTAGGTGCAAAGTTATTTTATTAGTTAAGATTTTTATTAGCCTATGATTAGTACATTATCACTTTGAGTCTTCATTGCATGATTGAATATTATATCCTAATTTGAGTTGAGTTGGATTAATGCTTAAAAACTGAACTCATTCAAATAAAGTATGCAATTTTGATCCGGAAATAGAAGTACATTGGAAAATCAGGATGATTTTTGCTCAGATCAGAATTATCAAGCCGAATACTAAGCAAAAAAAGCCAAAAAAAAAAAAAAAAAAAAAAAAAAAGCCGAATACTAAGCCATGATTGAACATAAGCTTAAATTGAGCTAATCTCGGATAAAATTGAGATAGTTTTAGATCAAGTTGAAATATATATGCATTAGTGTATGAATATGTGGCTATGTGCATGCATATATGCATTAGCGTATATGAAAAAATGAACATAGTTCAGATGAAAATTGAATTGAAGTTAATGAGCCAAGCTAGCTCTCCTACCAATTTAGCCTATTGCTACACCTGACTCGACGTGATCAGTAAGAATCAGTTTAAGTGGATCTTGAATTGGAATTGAACCTACTTAATAGTGAATCATCAGCATCTCTAATTTAGATAAGTAATACTATTTTTTTGCACAACAAAATCAATTTGTTGAAGACATGTCTGCAAACTGTATACCTGGCATTTGAGTTCTATTTAAAGTATTGTTTACTTATTTAATATGACAAATTAATGCTCTATTAGACATTTTTTGATGTTATTTGTCAATTTGTGTCGAGAGTTGAGCATCGATATCGTGGAATGGCAACGGGCGTCGATTTTGAGATGACGTTATACAAAGATTAGATGTTGAGATGGCACGGGGGCGTAATTATGGGTATAAAAATTGTTGGCTTTGAGTGTTAATGTCAAGACAATATCAGAATTTGATGTTGAGATTGATGAGGACATCGATCACAGGTTCAAACATGTGTATCGCCGGAAGAATCGCAGATCGACGGCCACGATTCAGAGTTTATATTTTTAAATATTTATGCATTTTATTTTCTTTTAGTATTCCTATTGTACCCCTATTATGAGTTGAGTCATGTTGTAGCCCTGAGGGCAATTTAGTTTTTGTTTCTTCTTTTATGTTGAGACCTATATATAGGTCATTTCTATTGTAATGAGGAAAAGGAATATTTTGAATGAAATTTTGTTGTTTGTCTTTTTCTTCATCTTGTGTGTGCACTAGAGAGAAGAGAGAGAGCCCGAGGTAAGGGCGAGCGCAATACCCACCAGTCATTGGAAGAGTCCGTGACTCGTGGTCTACCTCCTTCATCTCTGTTCATCTTTTCTTCCCTCACCCGCCAGCCTTAGCTCTTCCCCAAGCCGCCGGCCCCATATCCTTCCCCTTATCCCTCACATCCTTTCACCCACTAGCTTCCACACTTCACATTCCTAAAATTTCGAAATTCAAAACTTTCCTTATTTGCAAAAGTCTAAATAAGGAAGTTTTTCGAATTCAAAATTCAAACGGAATTTGATTGGATGACTCATTATTTTCCCCCCACAAATTTCAAACTCATTTGGAAAGTGATTAAATCTCCCTAACCCCTCCTCCCCCTCTCACATGCCGCCGGCCCTACTAGGGTGGAATCCCCTTTAATGCTATTTTAATGCATTCAATACACTTGATTCAAAATCCAAATTCAAATTAACCTCCATCCAAATTTACTCAAATCTGAAATTAATTTCAGATTTTGAATAAATCTCTTCAACACTCCATCCTAACCTAATCTCCCGAAACCCTAACAGCCTCCCCCATCTCTATAGCCGACCCCTCCCCTCTTTCCCATGGCAACGGGCGTCGATTTTGAGATGACGTTATGCAAAGATTAGATGTTGAGATGGCACAGGGGCGTAATTATGGGTATAGAAATTACTGGCTTTGAGCGTTAATGTCAAGACAATGTCAGACTTTGATGTTGAGCTGGTTTTGAAATGTTGATGTTATGATGATGATGTTAGATGTTGATGTTGAGAAGACATCAGACGTTGTGAAGCCCTAGCCACGACAAGCCAATGAGAAATGAAAATAAGAATGTTTAGGAAAGGAGGCATTGAGTGCGAGTGATTAATTTGAGGCTGTGGAGATGAAATAAGAAATATAATTTTTATGTTTTAATAAATAAAAAATTGAAATATAAAAACTTACATTTAATTTTTTTTTCATAAAATATTTAAAACACGCGTATCCAACTTGTTTTTTAATATTTTTAATTGGTCACATCTTCAACATGCTCGAGATGTGTCAAAGGCATGTTGAATAAGTATTGTGCTGATACATGTCGGACACTGTTATCTCTTTGAGAGAAATATCTACCCATCATAGTTAAGAAGTTTCTCCATTGCTAGATTTACATATAATCTGAAAAAGGCTTTACTGTGTGGTAATTAGACTATAAGAAAAAGATGCCTCAACATCACATAGCTAGATCTGAATAAAAAAATATGGTTAGCATTTGTGTCAATTCCAATGAGGTGGCTTTAGAGAAACCACTTAAGCTTGAAGATGCGTGGAAATAACACATGTGGAACCTCTTTTAGCATAGCTGTGGAAAAAAAAAAAACATTAGTGTTGATCTTTTAATCATAGAATTATGAATGATAATTGTTATATTGTACCCATGGATTTGACCTTTTTTGATTGAAAGTGGATCATAGAACTGATACAACTGTCAGTACTGATATTGCAACAGAGACTAACCCTTCAGCATATCAATCAAATATGGACAACTTGAAATGTAAAATTTATATCAATAGAGGGTTTGTGCATGACTTTTGTTTGGTACTTCTCTACATAGGATAGTTAATGCTTTATTCATTGATTTACAAGGCAACATTTCTTTCGAGAGAATAACTTGTTGTAGGACGTCAAAGTTAGAGCTAAAAATTGTTTTTCTTAGCCCTCTTTTGTTGATTTTTGCTGAATTTTGTATATTGTTAATTATTTATTCCATTCAAAATGTTGTCAGAGTTCTCATCATTCCAAGGTAATTTCTAGTTGAATGTGGTCCTGTTTAATACATGCATTCTATCTGCAGACTCAATCTAAGAACATATAGTAGAATTGGATTTCCATACAGATAACGGCTTCGTTTGGGACGGCTTTCTTACTACTATTTACAAGAGCTTTCTAATATAAAAGTTTTAATTTTTGTACTGAAAATCTGTTTCACGAAGCAGTACGAAAGCCGTCCCAAATAAAGCCAAAATCTTTCCAATTAAGAAAGGTTTCATGCATCTTCTGACTGCTGATTTTGTCCAAGTTTGATTACTTCTTTTCTGTTTTTATAATGTCATCCATCTCCAGTACCTTGTGTTTTATCTCAGTAAATCTTCATCAATTTTAACTTTAGTTAGTTTCATTGGATGAAGTAATGCAAGAATCGATTTTATCAACTGTGTTAAGCTTTTTTGTCTTACTGTCTCATTGAAACAATGCACTAAATTTTGCCAGTACATAACTGTGTTGTGCTGCCCATTTCAGATTATTTCAACTTGCAGCCTCATCGATTTGCTAAATATGATTGATTCCTCTCTTGAAATTGTTGAACATACTACTAGAGGCGTTTGATTGAAATGTTGTGGAACCTTTTTTTTTTTTTTTAACGAAGAAAACATGTTTGATAGTCTTAATCATAAGTTGACATTCATGTTAATGTATTCAAAGGCTTAGTTTGGGACGCTTTTTTACTATTCTTAAAACAGTAAGGAAGCTGTCCCAAATGAATATGACTTTTTTATTGCTTCTTAAAGGAGTAAGGAAGCTGTCCCAAATGAAGACTAAGGTTTTGTTTGGGACAGCTTTCTTGTTGCTTTTTAAAACAGTTTTTTAGTAACTAAAAAGTTATTTTCGAAAGCAATAAAAAAACTATCCCAAATGAAGCCAAAATCATATTGAAATCTGCAGTGGTGTCAACATGACATATCAATCGTTTAGTTGAACTTGTATAAATTTTTTTTTTAATTTTTTTTGTGCGTTTATATTTTTTTGTTTGTTTTGTTTTCTATTCTTTTTTGCTCTCATGATTGAATTAAATTTCACTTATTTCTCAGCATTTATGCCATACCTTTGCTTCTCTTCTTTTTCTTGAGGATCCCACCATTTCGACGCACGCTAGCTGCTGCCAAGTGAGATTTGTGACGCTCACGCCCCTCATAGGGAGATTTGTTATCTAAAAAGAGCACCTCATGCCTTGTTTTACTCACAATACAAGCCATCTAACTTTTTATTTTCTATGGTGAAAAAAAAAAAAGGTTCTTGATCATCCCAGTAGGCCTTAACGCATGAGACCATATTGGCTCTGGCTCAAAACTTAGAAGGTTTTAAGCTTTGATTAGGCCCAGATCACCCATTAAACTTGTCTGGTTAACATTTTATACCAATTTACTCTCTTTATTTTTCTAGAGATAGAATATTTTCTTTTGTAGTAAGAAGAAATAAACTCATTTCTTTGGATTTCTTTAAAATCTTTGTGGTCTTGCAATGTTTAGTTTTTATAATGATGGATTTGAAAATCTATTTCTTTTATTCTGTTGGATCCTGTCTTCCTTATATATATAGATATATTTGGAGCTTGCCAAAGCCTTGAGCCCTTGACAGAAAATTTGATAGAGGTCCGTTGATGGTCACCACAGATTTACGTCTTCAAAACTTTGTTGGAGTGCGTTGAATTAGTTGCAGATTTTCGTAGCATGTTGGATCTCATTGGATTTCATCAGAGCCGCCGATAAATTGTTGGATCTCATCCAAGTTCAACAATGTCACCGTGAATGTGAAAAATGAAATTCTTTATTTTTGAGTTTTGTGGTGTATATAACAACAACAATATCAAGCATTTGTTCCACTACGTGGGGTCGGCTACATGAATCATTTTTCGTCATTGTATCCTTTTAAAAATCAAATTCTCATTTAAATTTAATAAAGAAATATAATTTCTAATATTTTCTAATCAAGTCTTTTAAGGTCTACCTCTAACTTTCTTAACATAAGTTTTAATACCTCAACTTTCCTAACCGGGTCATCAGAAGTAGGGGTGTCAATTTCAGGTCAGGGGTCAGGTTTGGGTCGACCTCGAAACTAACCCGTTACTATTAGGGTCAACTCGAACATGACTTGTTTTTGCTAACAGGTCAGTTTTTCAGACTTGAACCCGACCCGCTTTGGGTCTGGGTCAACCCGACCAGACCCGAATGACCAGTGCCAACAAAAAATTGATAGTTTTCGGGTCCAAAAAAGGGTCAATCTCCGCTTTTTTTGGGTAAAAAACTTGTGAATCTCGGGTTGTCGGGTCAACATCGAGTTTTCGGGTCAATTTCAGGTTAACCCAAACCCAACCTGATTTTTGAAACGGGTCGAATTATTGAACACAAACTTGACCCGTTTCTGGTTCTGGTCAACCCAAACTCGAAATTTTTGGGTCAGGTCCAATACGATACCCCCAATCATAATGTCTCTGTTTTATGTGACCAAACCATCTAAAGGTGACTGATGTGAAACAAATTAGGAATTGTGTTAGAAATTTATAAAAGCTTGATTTAAGCGAAGTAACAATAAACTAATGTTTCACTAGATGAGATCTTAGGAATTTAAAGAATTGATATTGTTATGGTGTTTAGTTACACATTAGAATAATAAAAAAAAACTTAAAATAATCTCAATCATAAGCATAAATTTAAATGTTGTAAACTTTAAATCCACAACTTAACATTTAGAAAAGTCACATGGAGTTTCCCTCACTTACGCTTTTGGAAAGTTCTTAGTAGAAAGAGAATCTCAACAATCCTAATGATGACACTAAAAGTGATAGGACGCTATGTGTCTTGATCCACGGAAAGTTAGTCGGAAGGGGAGATGCAGATGGATGTCCGACGATTCGCCAATGTCCGGAGGGTAGATGTTCTTCGATCGAAGGTGCCAACGTGAATAGGATGCGATCGATGTAATTTTCGATGAAGTCATCAACGTCCAAATTGAGATTGAAGAAAGGGGATTGAAGAATATCCACCAAACCTTGGTTGTCGTAGACGAATTCATGGTCACGCTCGCGATCGGCCAAGAAAGTTGGGAAGGAATGATTGTCTTCTCTTTCTTTTGGGTATAACTCATGAATGAAAAAAATCCAAGAAGGGGAAAGAGGGGATAGGGTCGGCCAAGGGAGGGAAGGGGTTGTTTTGTGAAGTTAGGGTTAAGGCTTGGGATATGGAGGGACAACTAATAATCTGTAATTAATTTCAGATTTGATGGAAATAGGAAAGGGTTTTGAATTTTGAAAATTTGAATTTAAAATTCAAATAAGGTTAATGAAAATAGAGAGAGGAGTGAGGTGTTATAGGGCCAGAGGAAAGAATGTGAGGAGAGAATGTGAGGGAATTTAAAGCTTCCTAATTCATTAATCCAATTTATGAAAAAAAATAATGACCTAAAATCTAATTTAAAATTAAATTAGACTTAATTTTAGGAATTTTCTTAATTTAACTTGGTTAATTTAGGAAAGTATTTGAAATTTAAATTGAATTAAAATCTTTCCCAAATTAATTAGGCTAATTTAGGCATGTAATGAAAGCATCATTATAAGGGCCAAGGTGGAGGGGGTCGGCAGCTAGAAGTGGGGTTGGGAGAGATGCGGGTCTATGGGCTAGGCCGCGGGCGAGGGGGGGGGGGGGGGGGATGTGTCACAACCCAACCTGATCGGAACGAATCCCATCGCGTTGAGTCGCGACGGATGAATCCAGGATCTAGCTTTGGAATTTGTTTTCAGACTTTCTTCCAATATACACAGGACTACAGAAACACAGAGCTACTACAAACATCCAAATATACTGAAAAGCTCATCCAACATTTTCTTCTTTCTTTCATCAAAATAATCATATACATTACAGTGCATGGCTATAAATAGAAAGTATAGAATAGAAAAGCAGAATAGTCACGGCCGTACAAAAATTAAAAGTACAAAAATACCTAATCTCAGATCAGATATAGAACGGCTAGTCCAAAACCTCCTTCCCTTTCCTAGAACTTGAAAACCACGAAGATGACCATAGTGAGCTAACAGCTCAGCAAGATTACACTAGCCGATCAAAATCTCCAGAAACTCATTCCAAAATACTCACAAAAAGCTTTAAAAACAGTTTATTCAAATCTCATGCCTTTCTTCGTTCATGGTTCGATATTCTGGCACAGAATTCAGATAATCATATAGAAATCAGACATAATGCAGATATTCATACAGAACTGATAAATAAACAGACTTCAGATATTCACACAGAATAGATAATCATATGAAAAATCAAATAACAGATACAGAAGGGCTGAATCAAATTCGTATCACAGAATCATATAAATCACAAATCACATTTTTCAAATCATATATCAAATCACACATCAGATCACATATCCCTGACCCAGACAGAATCTCAAAGGATTCTGGCCCCTTATGCCTCCCTTCCCTGACACATAGAATCTCAAAGGATTCTAGCCTCTTATGCCTCCCTTTGTGCTTACAACACAAGAATATATCAGAATATATCAGATATACTGAATTATTAGATCAGAATTCATTTTCATATTCTCTGACACAGATAGAATTTTAAAGGATTCTGACCCCTTATGCCTCCTTTCCCAGACACAGAAATAATCTCAAAGGATTCTGACCCCTTATAAACTCCCTTCTGATATCATTCAAATCATATTAAACATTAAATCATATCAGATTCAGAGAAATCAGATTTGTATCAGAAAATCGTAATAGAGTATAACGACATACAACAGAAATTCAACGGATAAAAAATTCATAGTTTCAAAAAATTATCAAATTATCATAGATTGTGTAAAACATCATTTGAAGACTTTCATTGTACTGAAGCAATATTTTTCAACATCTAGATAATTTTCTATTCGATAAAAACTTCACAGAATTCAAAATACCTCGTGAAAAACTTCTAGAAAATACTCAAAACATGTAAAATTATAATCTCTACAACATACCAAAAGTTACGCTGTAAAAGTTTTACCGGTGCAAAGATATACCCGTTTTCTGCTAACGGAAACAAAATCTTAAAAATAAATCCGTAAAAAATCATATTTCTGAAAATTGAGAAAGGTATAATGTTCCTTACCTCGAGTCGATCAACTTTCCCAACTACGACGACGGATGAAAACAGATCGAAGACGCCCAAAACGTGGATTTCTTCCTCTTCCCTTCGTTTTCTCTCTTCTGCCCTTTCTATCTCTTCAAAATATCTTATTTCAGATACTTAAAGAACTTGATCGTCCGGATGATTTCCTTGGTTCGTCCTGGGATGATCTCCTTGGTAGGCTGATCTTACAGACGATAATTAATTCCGTCCCTGGACGGTGCCCTCGGGTTGCCTTCGTACGAACGATAATTATTTTCGTCCTAGGACGATGTCTCGGGTTGTCAATGTTTTAACTGTTCGTCCCGGACGATCCCAATTTCGTCCGGACAAACCTGGAAGGAAATCTCAAATCAGACCAAAACATAAAAGAAAAGAAAAAAAAGAAGGCTTTCACAAGATGGTTGGCGAATTGAAGCAAAGGAAGGAGTTGAACCACGAGCGGGGGACACTTCCGACGACTGGTGGGTGTTTCTTTTGCCCACACCTTGGGACTTCACCACTCAAGAACTCACAAGCTCAAAAGAAGAAAGCCAGAAATATTTTTCATTAATCAAGCATTAAATCTAATACAAAACTATGGGCCTTATATATAGGCCTCAAAGAGAAAAGAAAAGAAATGACTGAAATGCCCTCGGTGCTACAACTCAAAATAATACATAAGCAAGGGTACAATCATCCAACTTGAAATAACATAAGCTAATACATGAAAAAAAAAATACAAGCTCTTAATCGTAGCCATCGATCTTCGATGCTTCTGGTGATAGACGTTCTGGAATCTCCTGCTGATGTCCCCATCAGCAATTCTCTCTGATCTTATCTTCCACGGAGCTACTCCAGCCTTTTCACGTATATGCTCATTTCGTATTGTATCTCTAAGGATAAAGTCACTCATCCACCTAAGTATCCTTATCTCTGCAACACTTAGTATAAAATCGAAAAAAAATTCGAGTTAGAATATCCTGATAAAATTTTGATCATGATGGATCTTCAAATTATTGGATTTGCTTTGAGATGGCCTCAAAATAATTGGAGATCAATTAAAATTTATATTGCACTCATCTCAAAGTAAATCTACTAAATCCACTTTTAGATTTATAGAGACTAAAATTTTGATGAAGTTGACCCAATTTTTTTAGTTTAAAATAAATTTGATCATTTTAAATGGCATGTGGGACTAGGCATCTACTAAATCCTGATCGTTTAAAATATTCGAACTTTAGTTCAAATCATGTTCGAAGAAGTTTGATCAATTTAAAATCAAATTGATTTTGAAAAGTTTACGACTTCAGTAAACAACTCACGAACATTAAAGATTATAATTTCATCATAATTTTATTTAAAATAAGCTTTCAATCATAATTTTTTTTTTCAAATAAATCATTAGAGGTAGGTATATTTGTATAAATTGTACATTTTAGGGCACATAAAATAAAATTTCTTTTTATTTAAATTTCTATCAAAATTTTCAGCACTCGAGTGTTAGATTTTAGAGAACTTCGGCCTATCAGTATGAGGTTTCATTTAAGACAATTTTTTTATTATTTTTACTAGAAATTTGTTTTAGAAAACAGTAAAAAAACTATCTCAAACGAAACCTAAGTCTCATAAGACTTTGATTTTGTTTGTGTTTATTAAATGAAGTTAAGTATATAGTAATGAGGGTTAGTGGGCTTAAGCCCGAGACCAAACAAGACCACGCCCAGGCCTCTATCGACTAACTCCTTGTACTTCCAGATATCCACAATTAGAGGTATAGAGAGTCAAGTGAAGATCAAATCCAGCTTGAACTTGAACTTATCAATTTACGCTCAAATTTAATTTTTCTAGTTAGAATCATCTAACAAATTGATTCATTTAGTATCCAATAAAAAATAATAACAAGAAGAGGCCTTTATCCCGCTACAAGAGGTTGCTATATAATTTTTTTTTCTCTATTATGTCATGTTAATATCGAAATTCTCGATTTGATTTAGTAAAAGATGACTGACAATGGGTAACATTGATGATTGATGGTTAAGGGTGTAAACAAGTCTAATAGTCGTCTTATCGAGCTTGGCTCGTCAGTCAGAAGGTCGGCACGAACTCGAGCTCGAGCTCAAAAGATGAGCTCGAACTTAACTTGTCCCACCTGTAAACGAGCTCGAGCCAAATCGCGAGCCTCTGGCTAAACTCTGCCTCGTTCATTGCCATGCAGTCGTGAACTCGGGAACCTCCACATCGTCCGCTCACCGCTGCCTCATAGTAACGTGGTCCGTAGCACCTCGAGCCCCTCTTATGTCGAACGTACATGCGACGATAAGTTGCTTTAAGGAATTTGCATGCTTAATTTTTAGAGAACAATATTAAACAAAATTTATGCCGATTTAGACGCTAAGATAAAACAATAAGGCGATAAAATAAACTTAGGCTGAATCACAAGCATAAGAGTTAAGATCATATAACAATCAAGTCAATCTAACGTTGAGTACATGAATGATTTTCAACAAATATCCATAGACTAACAATGAGATTAATCACTAGGAGTGTCCACTCACTCAACTCTTTAATTCACTAGGCTTTAGCAGAGAAAATATTAACATAATATTCATGAGTCAAGTTACAACCACATTCGAGAAATAAACTAAGAACATACAAGAGTTGGTAAGGAGTTCACCCGTAGAAGACGATGTGGAGTCACGTTGGTGGTTGGGGTGTTGGGGAAGTAGTGGACAGCTATTTGATATTTCCAGCTATCTCAAACAGCCCTCGGGAGCCCTTCCAAATGGCGGGACAGCAAAGAACAAGTGCCGAATTTTCTAGACAGCAGCCTTGGCGGAGTGGACAGTAGTTTGGACTTGCGGAGAACTCTGGACAGCAAGTTTCTTTCTTCCAGAATCCTGGACAGTAGCTCAATCAGGGAAAATCTGGACCTTGTTGACCCGTTGGAAGGGAAAGAGGGTGGTGTAAGGGCTATAAAACTTCCCTGAGATCTTCTCTTCCTGTGGAAATAAGTGTGGAGGCTAGGGAAGAGAAAGGGGCAGGAAAGGAGAAAAGGGGAGGGCCTGGCCTGGCGGCATTAGGAGGGAGAGAGAGAAGGAGGTGGTGGTTTAATTGCTTGTCTTGTTATTAATTCTTAATTAAGACGGATTGGAGGGAAATAGGCTCAATTTGAATTTCAATGGGGCTTAATTTGGAGGGAGTAATAATGGCTAGAATTAATAAGAGAGAGGGATGAGTGGACCGGCCTATAGGGGTGAGGAGGGGGATTGTGTCCACATTCAATGAATGTGGACCACACAATGAATTATAATTAATGACTAAATATGAGAATTAATCTTAGATTTAGGGTGATGGAGAGAAATTTCCTTCAAGGCTTAGACATAAATAGAAAGCATATGAAATTCAAATTATTTTGAATTTGAATTCAAATCATTTTCTAAAATACAAGGAGCCAAATAAGGAAAGATGTAATTGGGAGGTTAATGGGGAATTCAAGGGGGAACCCATCATGGGGCCGGCGACATCTAAGAGGAGGGAGGGGATTGGGGAGGATGAGAGGGGGTTTCCAAATAGGTGATGATGACTAGGAAAGAAAAATATTAAATCCAATTTGATTTATTTTAAAACTGGATTCAACGTAGAAACTTTCCTAATTTGAATTTCCTAATTTTGAAAGAATTTGAATTTCAAAATTTTAATTTCAAATTGAGGAGTTCTCTTCCTAAATCAAGGTAGGTTATTTAGGCAAGTGATGATGATGACATTAACCATCATTAATGGTGGGTGGGTACTAGGGCCGGCGGCATGGTGGTGGGGTTAGGGAGAATTTGGTTGGGGAAGGATGAGGTGAAGCCGGTGGTGGAGCATGTGGAGGGATTGGATGGTGGAGGCTAAGCACTTGGTGGTGGACGGAGAGGGGAAGGAAGGAGATGAAATAAAAACAAATAAGATAAAAGTAAAATAACGAACTCACAAAGAGATCGTAAGAACCGCGAATCTTGGATTCTTCCAAAGATTGACGGGTATTGCAAATCACCCTCCTCGAACTTCTCCTCTCATGAACTCACTAAGATATCAAACAAGCACAAACTTTTTTTTTTATTCAATAATTCATCATCCTTACATGAAGAGGGGAAGGCTTTAAATAGCCAACGAAATAAAGAAAATACAAAGACACAATTGCCCCTAAGGCAAACACATGACGAGGCCCTTAAGCAAGGGCATAAACAGAAAATAATATAATAGACTCATGAAACATAAAACAAAATACATCAAATACAATAATAATCAAAAGTAGATCGTGACCGTAGATCATTGATCTTCTGATGTCATCATCACCCTCATTGTTGTGACATTGTTAGCCTCGAGCGTTGCATTAGAGCGGGAGTTTTAAGTCGAGCTGAACTATGGTAGTTTAATTTTGAGCGACAATTTAAGTTGAGCAGAAGTTTTATTTTTTTTAGATATTAATAGTGATTCAAGCCGACGAGCCGAGACTCATCAGGCTTGAACTCGAGCTCATTTAATAAACAAGCTTGAATTTGAGCTCAAGCTCTTGGCTCGATAAGCTCTGCCCGCAAGTTGGCTCGCCTCGCTGGTGGACGGTTTTGATAGTTTTTTTTATATAATACTCAAAATATTTAAAAATTATTCTTAATATTAAAAAAATATTTTTAAAACAAAAGAATACAAAATACATCAGCTAAATATTTTTTTCTTAAATAAACGCAAAGAAAAAGTAAAAATATAAATTAAAGTGACCCTTACAATCCGGCGGGTTCAATCTTGTTACACCCTACTACCCTAGTCATAATTTGTAGGAACACCTAACACTCTTCACATCTCTCGCCTTATCCTCTCAGTCTGATAACAGGACTTCCTCACTTGAGAGGAGTCATCGTTCTCCTCATCTTGTCGGAGCTACTAAAATGGCGGCAGCGATACCTACCGTTCCCTCTTTCTCCGCAACAATGGGCTATTTCTTCAACGACATTTCCCTATCATCGCCGGCGACTGCCGTCGCTCTTCCGAGAACCACTTTTCTTGCCAAATTCTTCGTCCCTCGCTCGAAACCCTCGCTTCTGATTTCTTCTTTTCCTCTTAGGCACAAGCTCTCTGTTTGCTGTCAGCAGCAGCAGCAGCAACTACCAGCTATTCCCCAGGAGCAGCGGTGGATGTTCGAGGAGTCCGAGATTAATGGACCTGTAATCCCTGCTGCTTCCTATTCTCCTACTAATTTGTCATCTTCTCGTATATTACAAAATGTTTTCTGTTACTATTGTTAGCATTTGATGAATTTAGTTTATGCTTGCAATGTTGTTTGTTCTATCGTTGTTATTTTGAAATTTTGATCTTAGGAAAAGTATGTGCCTGCAGGATATCTGGAACAAGACTTGGTACCCTAAGGCAGCAGATCATATAACCACCAAAAAGACATGGTATATAGTAGATGCAACTGATAAGATCCTTGGAAGGATGGCTTCGACGATTGCAGTGCATATAAGAGGAAAGAACCTAGCAACTTACACTCCTAGCGTCGACATGGGTGCTTATGTAATTGTGGTATGTGTTGCGCACTTAAGAACTATCGAAATTATTTCTTCGAATGGCTTTTTAAATGACTACACTTTTTTTTTTTCTGAATGGATTTATCTATGTTGCACCGACGTGGACACGACAATTTTTAAAAATATAGGACAGGGGTGCAGCGTGGACACAACATAATATTTTTTTAATATAATATATAATAATTTTTAAAAATATAAGACACGGACACGGCGTGGACAGATGACTCTTTTGAACCTTCACTTAATCCACCCCCGCTAGTAGAAGTGCTCATTTTGCTAACAAACCAATCATACATATGAATACACTAAATAAAATTGATATGAAGTGAAATCAAAATATCCCAATAATAAGACAACATGAATACAACAATATACCAGTCTGCCGGGGGTCCAAGGGGGCGCTGCCCCCTGACGGTGTTCGACCTGCCCGGTTAGGTCGCGGGGTCAAGGGACAGCGCCTCTGCCGGGGTTTCCGGGGGCAGCGCCCCCGGAACAAAATTTTATTGTAAGAGTAATTTTGAAGTTCTGCTTGTTTTTAAAGTTCGTAAGTTGTTTGTATGGGAAGATACCGAATGGTACCGAGCATGTATCTAGCAGTACCGAGCATATACCTAGCAGTACTGAGCATGTACCTAGTGGTACTGAGCGGTACCGAGTATGTACCTAGCAGTACCGAGCATATACCTAGCAGTACCGAGCATGTACCTTGCAGTATTGAGCATGTATCTAGCAATACCGAGCATGTACCAAGTGGTACCGAGCATATATTGAGCAATACCGAGTATGTACTTAGCGGTACTGAGCATGTACTGAGCGGTACTGAGCATATATTGAGCGGTACCGAGCATGTACTGAGCGGTACCGAGCATGTACTGAGCGGTACCGAGCATGTACCTAGCGATACCTCATATAATAACTGGACACGCGTGTCCGATTTTAATTTTAATTTCTTAAATTGCGACACTCCAATGTCGTGTCGGACACGTGTCCATGCCGTGTTCGACGTGTGTCCGTGTCCGACACCTGTCCGACACTGCATACCCTCTTTAAGTGTTGTGTCGGTGCATCATAGGGATTTATAAGTTTAGTGTTGTTTTTTGGTGTAACTTATGCAAAAAGTTAGAATTAGTTAATTTGCTGGTGATAATGATAAAGCTATAGTTGGATATGGCTGTTGTTAGATTAGGGGTTTATTTCAGATGGTAAGAAGCTTGAGATAGAAATAAGAAAGCTGCATAATGTGTAAGTTTATAACTTTTGCTCTTCATTCCCAGTGCATTGGTATATACATTAGTTGATAAAAGATATGTATACCTTTTAAGTATGCTAAAACTGCTATGAATTATTATGGTACAATGGTTTTTTATTTTCTTAATAAATCACCCTCACAATATGTATCAATTTTCTGTGTCAATATATCCATAATTCTAGAACTAATATGGATTATGTCTAATGACATAGAATTTCATTGTCCTTTTCATTGTATTTTTTTTCTTTGTTCATATTTAGTCTTTATGTGTCTTTAATTTAATTATCGTGGGATATTATTTTCGTTAGTTTAAACTTTTGAATAAGTTAATTATTTAGTTTTATCTTGTAGGATCATCTAACATAAATAAAGGACCTAATGTTAGTGAATTATGAGTAATGGAATGCATATTTGATGCTTTGCATTAGTTGTCCCTTCTCCTAGGTTGTGCAACCAGTTTCTTCATTGCCTCTTTTCTTCTCTCTTCCTCAACTTCTTTAAGGCTTCTCCAAATCTTCCACCATGACTCTACATCCTTAGGTATTATAGCCCAACTTTATCCCGAGATTTATTAGCAATGTATTTAACCATAGTTTTTCCCTGATCCAAATTCTAAACCCTTAAATAGTCCCCGAATATATTCGTAAGTCTACCCCTAGCATTAGTCGGCCCTCCTCCTCACTGAACATGCAATACCCAACTCTCCATGCCTCTTTTTTTTGATGAATAACTTATTTTTGGTCTTCGCTTCCTTTCTTGCAATTAGTTTTTGCTAGTTTTCTCCTAGAACTCTGATAGAAAACAACCATCAAAACAGGGAACATTTGCAGAAATTCAGAGAAAAACAACAAGTTTGAGCATATTTTGATGAAAACTGTAGAGTAATCCCAAAAACAACACTTGAAATTCACTAATAATTGAAAAAAACAACCTTATTCAATGAATCTTCAATTCAAGAAGAAAATTTAACTCTCCAAATCTCTAACATAAGCTTAGAGCCCCCAAAAGCAAACACAAGAAATCTCAAATTTCGGCCCAAATTCAAGATAACCCTAACCTTAGTCAAAAGGAAATGTTAATTAATACTTCCCTAAATAGCCTACACATTTGAATTTTCCCTCGAAACCCATGCTCCGATCAATGCTTTGTCCCCACCCCTGTGCCGCCCCCCTTTAGGGGCCTATCTCCTGTAGCAAAGAACTGGTCAAGGAGGGACCAATTCAGCTTGGGTTGGCCTAACATTATCCCCTCCCAAAGACTTACCTTGTCCTCAAGGTGAAATGAGGGAAATTGAAGCTTCACCCTTTCATATGGTTCCCAAGTAGCAATGAAGTCAGGAAGGTCCCTCCATTTAATAATCACTTATTTGTTCACCTCTTTATCTGACCACACCCCCTTTCAGCTCCAGTAATTCTAAGATGACTTCCAATTTCTCTGTCAAAGTTGCTAGTAAATCTACATTAATTACATGCTCCCCAAGAGCTCTCCTCAACTATGACACATGGAGGACTGGGTGCATGGTGGTGGATGGGGGCAGTTTCAAACGATATGCAACTGCTCTAATCTTGTCCAATATGTCATAGGGGCCAAAGTTCCTCGGGAAAAATTTCCTGTTTCTTCTGTTGACCATTGCCCTCTGTCTGTAAGGCCGCAGTTTTAAGAACACCTTATCCCCCTCTTCAAACTGGATGTCTCTCCTATGCGCATATGACTACTTCTTCATGATCTGTTGTGCCCTCAACAGATGTTTCTTCAACTCCTCCAACACCCTATCCCTTTCCTCCAAGTACTGCTCTACTGACGAAACTGGTCTGCTTCCTTTCCCAAACTGCACTAAGTGTGGGGTTCCCTTTCATACAGAACTTTGAAAGGGGTCATCTGAGACGCTGAGTGATATGAGGTATTGTACTAATATTCGGCCCATACTAATCACTTGGTCCATATCCGCGATTTTTCAGAAGCAAAGCACCTCAAGTAAGTCTCCAGACTTTTGTTGACAACCTCCATTTGTTCGTCTGTCTGCAGGTGGTAAGCAATTCTTCTCATAAGAACTATTCCTTGTACCTTGAACAACTCCCTCCAAAACTTGCTGAGAAACACCTTGTTTCGATCACAAACTATCGACTCAAGAATCCCATACAATATAACCACCTCCCTAATGAATGTTGTTGCCACTGTCATTGCGGTGTAGGGGTGTCGTAAGGGGATAAAATGTGCGTACTTACTCAGTATATCCACCACCACCATAATGACTGTGAATCCTTCCGATCGTGGTAGACCATCTATAAAATCTATGGACAGTTCCTTCCATACCCTATTTGGAAGTGCTAAGGGTTTAAGTAACCCCCATGGAGTCATATCCATGTAATTGTTCCTCTGGCGCATGTCACACCTTGTCACCATCTCCTACAAATTCTTATGCATTCCCCTCCAGTATAACTCAGCAACCAGTCTCCTGTATGTCTTATGTATCCTAGATTGGCCTTCAACTGCACTCCCATGGAATTCCTGTAGTAGGTGGGAAATATGGATGGAAGTTCGTGGCATCACAAACCTCCCTTGATGTAAGAGCCTCTCCCCCTCAAGTGAGTACCCAGGATGGCTACTCGTATCTTTCATTAAATCCTCCTTAATGTTCCTCAACTCCTCATCCTACATACTCTCTGCTTTGATATCCCCCCAATCTACCATCAGTGCTACTGAAATTGCCATCTCCTAGAGCCCCCCCAACACATCTTGATAAAGCATTAGCCGTCTTATTTTTCAAACATGGCTTATACTGGATCTCAAAGTCATAGCCTAGCAATTTGGACAACCACCTCTGATGCTTCTCAGTCACCATCATTTACTTTACTAAGTATTTCAAGTGCATCTGATCTGTCATGATAATGAAATGCCGACCCAGCAGGTAAGGGTGCCACTTCAGAATAGCCAACACAATGGCCATTAACTCCCTCTCATATATTGATTTTAGCCTAGCTTTGGATGATACTACTTGACTGTCGTATGATACAAGTCTATGGTTTTGCATAAGTACGACCCTCAACCCATATCTTAATGCATCGGTCTCCACCACCAAAACCTGACTGAAATTTACGAGAGCTAAAACTAAGATTGTAGTCATGGCTTTCTTTTGTTTCTCAAAAGTCATTGTCGCTGCCTCTCCCCACAAGAAGCTATCATTCTTCAGTTTCTAAGTCAAGGGTCAAACTATGACATTGCATACCCTCACAAATCTCTGGTAGTAACCAGTTAATCTTAGGAAACCCCTCAACTCCCTTTGGTTCTTAGGTAGAGGCCACTTCTGCATTGCCTCAATTTTGATAGTCGACACTCCCTCCATGGACACCACATGCTCCAAGTACTCCACACTAACCTGTGCAAAGTTGCACTTCTTTAGGTTGGCCCTTAGCTGATGCTTCTGAGAACTCCTAAAACCACCCTCAAGTGCTTCAGATGCTCCTCTTCAATCTTACTGTATTACTGTACACCAGTATGGCAGTATGTCATCAAAGAAAACCAGGACGAACTTCTAGAGGTATGACCGGAACATCCTATTCATCAAGGCCTGAAAAGTAGCAGGGGTGTTAGTTAGCCCAAACGACATCATTAGAAACTTGTAGTGCCCCTCGTGTGTCCTAAAAGTCGCCTTTTGAACATCGACCTCCTTCATTCTGATGTGATGATAACCTGATTTCAAATCCGACTTGGAGAACACCATTGCTCCATGCAGTTCATCCAAGAGCTCATCAATTACTGGAATAGGGAACTTATTCGCCTTTATTCCCTTGTTCAATCTTTTCAATCTCATTCTTCTGAATCAGGGGATATCGATGCGGTCGAACACGAATCAGTGACCCCCTTCCTTCAAGGTAATGAAATGCTCCAGCTCTCTCTGTGGAGGTCGGCCCTGGGGAGGTTGAAAGATCTCTTTGAACTGCTATATGAGCGGCTGAACTGAAGTAGGAATGCCTTCCACATCCTCCAGTCTGACTCGCGCTGCAATTCCACCAAAAATCCTCCTCCCAACTCATGTATGGTCATGATCAAAGATTTGAGAGGTACCCCAGCCTTGGACAGCCCAACGTTGCCCTGAATCACCATCCTCCTTTCTTCGACCACCGGCTCCATCCATAGTGCTCCCCAATTGACCTTGGTATCCCCCAAGGTCTGTAGCTATTTCATCCCCAGTTTGACATCAGTACTTTCCAACTCCAATGGGAGAAAGTCCTCCCTCACTTGGATCCACTGAATAGTCAACACTACTCCCCTACATACTCCTCTAGCCATCTCCACCTTTCTTGTACCCATCATCGCCCCGTAGCCCCCATTATCCACTAGTTTCTCCCCTAATAGTTCAACAATTTGATCGGAGATGAAATTATGGGTTGCTCCACTATCGATCAACACCACCACCTCTCTGTCAGTTATTTCTCCCATCACTTTCATGGTGTGATTCGGGGTGAATCCCACCACTGAGTTTAGAGAGTTTCCGCCACATCCAAATGCAACTTCTCCTCTTCCTCCTCCACTTTCCCGCTCTCTCCTCCCTCTTCAGTTTTCTTGTAATCACAAATTTCTTGTAATCACAGACGGTGAGAACCTGAAGAGTTCGGTCTTTACATCTAAGCATTAACATGTATTTCTCGTCACATCTGAAGCCTAACCCTTTTGCTCACTTCTCCTGCAACTCATTCTCAGTAAGCTTCTTGAAATTTACCTCAAATCCCCCTCCTCTAGACTTCTCCTTTGGTACTTCACGCAAACCTCCCGTTGCAGCTCCTTTGGGAACTAGAAAAATGATAGTTATCCTATATGATCCCCCCAAGCTACTGCCTCTAGCCCTCCTCTCCAGATGCTTTTAGTCCTCGACCAACTGTGCCAACTCCATGGCATCCCCCAAGTCATGCGGCCTCATCACTCTAACAACTGCTCTGATCTCTAGTTTGAGCCTCTTCATGAAGGTTCCCTTTAACACGGTCTTAGAAAGCCGATCTAGCCTGCTAGCTAGGTACTCAAACCGATCACAATACTCTACCACGGTCCCCTCCTATGTCAGGGCGAAGAACTACTCATAAAAATCCCATCCCCTACTAAATCAGAAACATTCTAGTAAGCAGTCCTTGAACTCTCTCCAACTCCAGATGGGTCGCCTCATGTCCCTCCACTGATACCAGGCTAGCCCTTTCCCTTCCAAGCATAATCTAGCTACTATCAATTTCTCCTCCTTTGTAAGCCCATTAACCACAAAGTATCGCTCTACCTTGTATATCCACCCATGTGCATTCTCGCCCTCAAAGATGGACATCTTCAACTTCCTTACCCTCGGGTCACCCTCGTTTCTCTTGAATCCTACGTAGCTCTCCGTTACTCGAAGAGAAGGTGCTCCCCAATTGTCACGCTCTTCTTACCTTCGGCGCTCATACCCAAAACCTTCTTCAAAATCCTCTTTCCTTCTTTCAAAATCAGCACCCTGGGGATCGTAATCCACCCTTCCCCTTGCAAAATCAACACCTTTGTTCGTACCCCACCATTCTCTCATCCCTAGAAAGCGGCTCTAATGGAGGCATCCCATCTTCGCCCTCCAAAATTTTCACTTCTGAATTTTCCCTTCCACTAAATGGATTAGGGTTTCCACCTCTCCCATGGCTGCCGTTGGTTTCCTTTGCTTCCGATGTCGTCATATTTGGTTTGGATTTAAGCAATTTCTTCAGCAATTCTTCCACTACGGTGAACTTTCCTTCCATTCTTTTATTGACAGATGCGATCTGATTTTGAAAATAAGAAATCATCTCCTCAAAATTTGATTTGAGTTGCCCAAGTTCTCCCTTCAAACTTTCACTTTCCTTCCAGCCATTGATTCCCCTTAGATCGACGTGCTTTGATACCAATTTTATAGAAAACAACCACAAAAACAGGGAAAACTTGTAGAAATTCAGAGAAAAACCGCAAGTTTGAGCAGATTTTGATGAAAACTATAGGGAAATCCCAAAAACAACACTTGGAATTCACTAATAGTTGAAAAGAAACAACTCGATACATTGAATCTTCAATTCAAGAAGAAGATTCAACTCTCCAAATCTCTAGCATAAGCTTAGAACCCTCGCCCCCAAAAGCAAACACAAGAGATCTCAAATTTCAGCCCAAATTCAAGATAACCCGAACCCTAGCCAAAAGGAAAATATTTAAAGTTAAAATATAATTACTTAATACTTAATCCCTAAACAACACCCACATTTGAATTTCTCCCCCTAAACCCATGCTCCCATCAATGCTTGGGCCCCACCACCCCTGTTCCGCTCCCTGCTCCCTTCCCAGTTCCGTCCCCCTATAGGGGCCTGCCTCTTGTAGCAAAGAACCGGTCTAAGAGGGACCGATTCTGCTTGGGCCGGCCTAACAAACTCTTATCTTAAGTTCAAATCAATTTGATTCTTAAATTTTCTACATAATTTTCCTTGAAATATTAAATTAATAACACCTACACAAAACCCTCATAAGATTCTCATTACCTTACTAACCAACTTGAAGACATTAACCTCTAACTTTACAGCTATTATTTCTTTCTCTCCCCCCCCCTCTCTCCTCTCTCTCTACTAAATCTGGCTGCCTTATTATCAAAAGATCATCTTACATTTTCACTTAAACCAATAATATCCCATCCCGACCCTTCCTAATTACACCCATTCTCTCATTCAAAAAATTTGGCTTACCAAATCTTTCGAAACTAAAAAAAAAAAGCATTTAACCTTATCTTCAACCCAAACAATCAAACCCTAACCCTATATCGACAATTAATCCTAGTCATTAAAACCACTAAACCTAAACTATGATCCTAGTCAGCCATTAGGAAGAAAATACAAAAGATAAAGATGTATGGATTTTCTTCATTTACCCAATGTACTTACGCATACTTCATAATGAGTTGGTTGTAATTCATAAGTTTGATTTAATAATTCTTGAATAAAGATTCCTTTTTTAGACATGTTTGATTGATTCATAAGGTTCTACAACTATAGTCTTCTAGATACAATACATATGTTGTTTTGTATCCTTTTATTTCACTCTCTATATGGGATAGTCATTTTCTCTTTTCTACCACGGGGAGGAATTCTAACCTCATCTTTTGGATTTCTTGACATGACAAATTTCTTTACCTTGGAACTACAATAGAAGAACCTTCCAATTCTTCCTCCAATAATATTCATGATCTTTAGAGTAAAGTTCTTTGTATCTCGAGAATTGATGCCAAACAAGCATTAGATTATTTGCCATATTCAACATTTTAATGTATTTATACTTCTATTTTTTTTCATAGTTGATGTTTAAGATTTATTTTAATTGTCAATAAGCAATGTTGTAATGTGTTACAGTGTTAGTTTAGGAAGTTTAGTCATTTTATTTTATTTTTATTAGTATGATTATATATATTTTTATTAATTTTTGTTTATTTGTCTTTGTAACTAACCTAACATATTTGAGTTTTTGACAATTGTATGTTTGTTATTAAATGTCTTAGTTTCACATTGCATAGCCTTTGTGTGTCCTTGGTAGCAGTTTTGATAAACAAGTAGGATGTCATGATTAGAAATACAAGTTTCAATTTCAATTCCAATGAATTTTCTTCTCTTTTTTTTCCCCTCTTCCTTGTCACATTGCTCGACAGTTATAAGGGTTATAACCGAGTATGTTTGCAGTTCGATTGTTGCTACCACTAGCTCTCTTCCTCGAACTTTGATGTTGTTGTTGTCTTACAAATTGTCATTGTTGTTGTCATGGATGCATGAGGCTTTGGAGGTACAAATGACTGAGGAGATTGCCGCATGTTTAGATCTCATGCTACTGTCCAGAATCATGAACTTGGGGAAGAAGGCCCAATCGGTTGAAGTTAGAGTATTGGAGTTTACATGTTTGATTCAAGAATCATAATTTTGGGAAAGAACAAGGTTACTTGGAGCGGAGAAACTCTGATTTCATCAAGTGTTTCAATCAAGAAGTGCTGAAATGTATTCTTCAACCATCACTTGTTATTATAATTGGTAATAGAGGACCATAAATAAAAATATGAAGATGTTGTTGGCAAGATTGAAGATCGTGAAGTTCACAGGGAAAAAAATGAAGTTCACAGGAAAAAAAATAGCTTTAGTATTCAGAGGCTGAAGATAAAGACATTGTTCTTGTATCAAGGTTTAGATACCTTTGTCCGAAGAAGCCTTTTGCAATAGGTGGATGAAAATTATTGTTCAAATCTTGTTAAGAAGGCTCATAGTGCTATCCTCTTTGACTTTTGGAGATGAAATTTGAAGGGAGATTAATGAGGAGTCTGCCATTGACATTTGGAGGAAGCCTGACTCATGTGCTTGAAGAGGTCTCTTGCAAATCTATTAGACTTCAAGAAGAGGTCATATATATTACCAATGGATCAACCTAAGTCACTGAATCATTTAGATTATTTTAATGAATCTTTAAATTATTGAAGCTAAAATCAAGGATGAGGATCATGCCATAATCCTCTTATGTTTTTTGTCCAAAAGTTATGGACATTTTTAAATACTATGTTATATAATAAAATCACTCATTCTATGATGGAAACGAAATTAGGTTTAAATTCCAAAGAATTACAGAACAGTGAAGAATTAAAGGATGAAAATGTTAGTGATAGCTTTAGGCTCATGGAATAATGAAGAAATGTGATTTCAACAAGAAGTATTAATCAAGATCCAAGTCAAAGTTCAACAAGAAATGCTTCATTTGCCACAAGGAAGATCACTTAAAAAAAATGTGTGCATAAAGAAAGAAAAAGATGCTCATGAGAGGAAAATAACTAGGATAAATTATATTGCTTGGGAGGAAATGAAAGTGTTGATATACTCTCTATTACATAATTCTATTCTAATAGAGACTGGATACTTAATTAGGGGTGTTCCTGCAACTTATGCCCAAATAAATCTTGGTTAGAATCATTATAAGATTTGGATGGCGTCATAGTGATGCTTGAAAACATGACAAGCCACCTAATCTATTAGGGTGCTTGCTTTGTCTCATGGAATGTTTGCTCTTTTAGTAAAAAATCTTTTTCTAAGTCTTTTTAAAATATTAAATAATTTAGATATTTTTGTATGGTCAACTAGCATGCATTGCATTAAAAATAAATTAAAAAATAAAATTTAATTGCATTTAGTTTTAGTTGCATATTCACCATTTTACATTTATTTGATTAGGTTTTATTTAGTTTAGGCATGCAAGCTTTGGGTTAATAAACTTTCATATTTAATTCCACTTCAAGGACAAATTTTAATATAAACTTAAATCAAGTAGTTGAGTTTGATGTATTTTGATTTGAATTATAATCTATCTATCTTAATATGTATAATTAATTAATTTAAACTTGCTCAATGTCATATCTGATTCAATTATGAGTATTATTTCTCAAGATTAAATTACATTGGCTAGAAAATTCGATTAACTTTATTTATGTATATGGTTAGTTTATTTCTTGTGCATGATTTCATGTTTGATTTGGTTCATAGAAATTTTGGTTGATTTATTTTTTATTTTATTTGAATTTAAAACTGACTTAGAGCCTATAATAATGATTTTGGCTATTTTATTTAAATGCATTTAATTGATTTATTTGTTATTGTTTGTTTTATGATCAGTTTGACTTTTAGAAGTGATTGATGTGGGTTGGATAAAGTAAGCGTCATAATGGTAAACTGTCGGGAGGTGAGGACTAACCTCTCAAGCTGGTATAATGCCCTCGGTCATGATCACATGGTTCCATCTTCCTGGGTTTGTCGGTTCCCTTAATCCACTTAAGCGAGTGGCGATCAAAGGACCCTTGCTAGTAACCATTGGTTACCTCATTCATGAGGACTTTATAGACCAAGGGTGTAAATCTAGCCCTAAGCTGACAGATAAGGGGAATGCTTATGTGCGGTGAATCTATGTCTAGGTTATCTACCCTATAGTATCAATCGGAGACTATATGTAGACTCGCGAAAGGGCATATTATGATAGACATTAGCAAAAAAGTTAGAGGTTGTAGTACGTAAAATGAAAATCGGTTGAAGGTCTAAAACAATTTCTTAATCCCTTTGGCTTCTACATTATCAAATTACACAATGGAACAAAAACATCAAATTATACAGTGATACAAACTATATGCAATGTCACATAACACATCTTTAACTTAATTATCGATTCACAAATAAAAATTTGAAACGTAAAAAATTATACCTCAGCTGGGGCTATGACCGACTGGATACCTACATACTTGTTCACTTTAGTGTGATAGACATGGAATGTAGTGGCATTGAAGCCACCAACATATTGTTATACAACGGGTGGTATTTGCAAAATATCATAGAAAGAAGATACACATGTGAGAATTCATTATGCCTAAAGTTATCATGAATATAATATAATGACAAATATTTTAAGTAGCCTTATATGCAAATAAATAATGAAAGAAATAATGGAATGTACACATCACCAATGGAAATTATTTAAAGCTGAATGCATTCAAGACAAATTGGCGATCAATTAGAATCACATCACTCGTATTCACTTAAATATTCTAACTGTAAGGAATACAAACCATCTATTTAAATCTCTTTCTCTTACAATAAATCTCAAAGAGGATTTCAAATGATGTTAAATAATTTCACGAGTGCAAGATTATAAAAAAAGGACAATGTACATGCAAGACTTTAATGCTAAAAGAGAATCCTTAAGTATAAAACTAAAACAAAAAAAATTAATGCTGCTATAAAACTTGAATTAACACATAAATGTATAATTGGAGATTTGCATAAGCTTGACTTAAAGTCATACTGCTTCAAAGTTCATCCTTAATAATTCCTCCCCTTTTTAGTTAAATCTTATGAACACATGTTTATTGAAATGATTACGCCAATGAGTTACTATTAAAATTCTTATAATTTAACGAACTCATTAAGAGCGGTGTACCTGAGAATTCTATTCTTCCAAATGTTTGGTTTGCTTCTTCTATGATTTTTGAAAATGTTACTTGGTAACTTTAAAGTGATTACTTAAAAAAAAAGTTTACTATTATATTCATACGAAAATATTTGATCATATCGGGATGAAAAAAATGATAATAAACATGCAAATCAGGGATACTATAGAAACACAATTTATTTATTATTATTTTTTTCATCAATACGAACTTTAGGTTAAATGAATGACACGTTGCGAATCTGCATGTGCATATAAGTGACTAAAGACCTATTGCTAAGCATTTAGAAATAAATCACACCATTTTTTTTGGCAAAGCTGGACCTCTAATAGGGAAATCAAACTGGAAGAAATCCATGTTATCTCATCAAATTAGCTAACCATGAGGAGAAAGGAACATATATTTGGTTAATGGAGTTTAAATCATCATTGCAACTACTAATGAACCATCAATAGATATCGGTAGTAAAGGAAATAAAACAACAACACTTTAATCCCCCATTATCATGCAAAGCTGACACGGGAAAAAATGATTAAAATGACACGGTGCTTTCGATCCATTAGCTGATTTGGTACAAGACAACACATTAATAAAAACTTATAGTTATGGAAATATCTGTTGATTTCTTTATTTTGATCCAAAAAATAGCGGTAGTTGGATGACACCTCACAGCTCCCCTCTTTTGTTGCCTTCTACCTTGGGAGGAGAAAATAACTCTCAACTTCTTTCATAATTCTCTCTAGGAAGAATTGCACGCAGCTAGAGTTGGATCGAACCGCACTCTCATTGCTCTCTCCAGGAAACCGCAGTTCTCATTTTTTTTTAGGAGGACAAATCTCCCACAAATTCCTGCCCTCTGTCTCGTCTGAATCATACGCACATTAACTCCTAACTTGTCCCTATTTGAATACTCTGAAAGAGGAGATACAAAAAGACCATCTAAACCCTTAAAGGACTTTGATATAGTGGCTGGTATTATACTCCCAATACCCTTAATTGCTTACAAGCACTGGTGGCTGCAGGGATTTTTTTTTTTTTTTCTAATTTCAACCGTTTAATAGACATGAATGTTGATTTAGCAATGTTTTCTTTAATTAAAACAAGGTATATCCATGCCAATTTTAGAAAAATATAGCTAAATTGAGGTAAACTTAAACTTGATTGGTATTGTTTTAGATAAGAGAAAGGAGCAAGTGAGATCATAGATAGGTAACTCAAAATCTTGTACGCTAATACTATGGTTGGATGTACAATTATGGGATTTAATCTAGAAAAAAAAATGTACATAATGTGAATTTAGGAATTCGGGTATATATATATATATATATATAATATTAGACTATTCCAACTTGATTTCATTATGCTTACCAACTCAATTTGATTCAAACTTGGTCGACTCCAACAAAAATCAAGTTGACTTGAATTGGATTGATTTAGTCAAGTTAGTTTGATATAATTAAACTTAGTTTAATTTAAATTAATATAATTGAGATTGGATCGACCGTCATCACTCGATCAACTTGGATATAATGACTCAATTTAGTCGATTTGAGTCAACCGAGGCAAAGATTAGATTAGATTTAATTGAGTTTACTGAGTCTAATTATATTAAATTATATTGACCCAACATAGTGGGATAAAGGCTCGATGTTGATGTTGTTGTTGTATCTTGAGTTCGGGCTAAATTGAAATTGAATTTGGTTTGATTGAATGAACTTGAATCAGCCTATCTGACCTATTTGATCTAGTTCGAGTGGGTTGAATTGACTAGGAAAATTGGTTGATCTTAAGGTTTGGCGAACCTATTGCCTACCTAAGAACACTAAGGGGATATCTAAAGGGTTCTCAGGCTATCTAAAACTTGCCAATGCGATGTCGTCGGATCTCCTTCTGGGGGAAATCCTATAGGCTATCTCTACGCTATGCTAAGAAGGCCTAAGTTCAAGAGAAGCCCTAGGGAAAAGGAAGACTAGCCTCATCAAAATGAGGTCAATGATGGCCTACTTTTGTTGTTTTAGTTTTGATTTTAACTCTTTTGGTAAATTCTAATAAGCATAACGAACAATTTAGGCATTAGCTGCTTTCTTGCTTCCTACAAAAATATTTATAATTAATTATAAGCAACCTGTCTCCAAGAAGGATGGCCAACATCACCCCGAAAATTTGGTAAGAGAATAACTCTCTTTTAACCTTAATAATCTTCTCTTATTCACTTTTATTTTATGTTTATAATTTTAATTTTCATAGCCATGAAGCTATCTCATAAAGCCCTAATTTTAAATGTTCCCTTGCATCTAATTGCATCATAAAACTCTAATCATAGATTGTCTGCTACATAAAATAGATATCATAACAATTTTAATATTAAGAATTGCTTGTCTTTGCATTATGCAATGTCAGGGTGTTTTCGTATCAGGCATGATTGATTACACAAGTTGAGTAGGGATTAATAATGTGACATGGCTTAATATGCTCCTACTTGGCTTGACATTATCAACCTCCATTTACTTTGATTCTTATGTTCGATAGAAAAATTTTATATAGAAATCGAAGGAACTAATTGTTAATTTAACAAAATCAATTATGTTATCATTATTAATAGAGATAATGATCAAAATGGTTTCTCAACTCTTTGTGAGGGACCAAAATAATCCCCATCTCTTTTGAGAGACTAATTTGGTCCATCAACTCTTTAAAATGAAATATTTTTGGTCCTATCATCTAATGCTGGAGTTAATGGTGTTAAATATAAGAGTATTTTGGTCATTTTAAATTAAGCATTTATTAAATATAATTTTCAAGTAATTATAATTTTAAAAAAAATTATTAAATGTTTTCTTAATAAAATAATAATAATAATTTTAGTATTATTTTCAAAAAATTTATTCATATTTTATTAAATATGATATTTATTGATCTTGAGAAATCAAATGTAAATAGATGTTATTTTCAACTTAGTCACACATATTTTTACCAATCATATGATTAAAATTTTTGAAATTAAAATTAAAATTATTATTAATTTCTTTTAATTAAAAAACGTTTAATAATTTTTTTAGCAAATATAATTACTTGAAAATTATATTTAATAATTGCTTAATTAAAAATGACAAAAATACCCTTACATTTAACATCATTAACTCCAACATTCGATGTTATGATTAAAAATATCTCATTTTAAAAAGTTAAGTGACCAAATTGGTCCCTCAAAAGAGTTGGATACCATTTTGGTCCCTCACAAAGAGTTGAGTGACTATTTTGATCATTTTCTCAATATTCATATAATTAAAAAATTCAAGAAAACTGAAAAAATGTTTTATTCATACAGGATTGTTTACCGTTTTAAGAAATAAAAAAAACTACAAACATGTCTAAAAGAAAACAAATTTAGAAAGTAACCCCTTCTTTTAATTATACCTTCTTGATCCACTCAATGGGTTGGTTTGATAGCTATGTGAGAATATATCAAGGCGAGCACCTGATTCTCGTTGAATAAAACCTGAGATATTGTGATCATGGAGGTTGTTATTATTTTGGAGCTGTCATTATCATTCTTTTTTGGACTAAAATGATTGACCTGGACATCTACTTCATACAATGGAACTGGATTGATCATTTACTTCTCCAGTATGTGAGGCTAGCCAGGTACACTCAACCTATATATATAGAATAATAATCCCTGATCAGTGCCCCTGGCCAGGGCCCATGAGAATCTCTTCAATGAGGATCCTAGGTTAGTCTGATTGGCCATCAACACTACAGGTGTGGATTTTTTATGGTTAAATTTAATATATAACTCCTCAAATTTCCCATTCAGAAGTTCTGGTTGCACATAAAAACTTAGACGGTTGGCTTGGTCTCTCTAGTCTTCATAATGGAGTTGAAGATATATAGTTTTGTGTCCATTCACAATCCCCATTTTAGCAATGATATTGTTGGAGATCTCAAGGAACTCATACTCGACTTTCTCTACTCTTAATATATGCAATTCAATGAAATTGATCCATTCTAGGAGAATCGACTAGTTGAGTTATTGAGCAAAATTTTTATCAGTATACTTGAGCATGTTGAATCCTTCGGTGATATTACTATAAATTTTTTTTTTGATCATTTTTGAAGCTCTAAGTAATTCTATGAAATCAAGCTTTTCATCTTCTTTGACCACTAGTTCAATTCGACTTAATCCTCGAGGCAAATATCATATTGCTCTCATTTAATGAACCAAATGCCCTTGATGCTAAAGGATATTAGGGCAGGAGTAGAGGTTGAAGCCGGTCAAGGAGCGGACACTGATGCTGGAGGTGGAGTAGAAGTTGTAGCATGGCCATCTAAGGATGAACTCCCTAGTCTTGATTATCACCATAAGATGAAGACAACCTCTTAATATTGATTTCGATGTAATCTAATGAATTTTTTGTCTGAGTCCAATAATAGAAGTAGTCTTCCATCTCTGCCCCACTTCTTACCCTTCTTCTCTACTCAAATTAATCTTTCTTGTTGATCTCAATCCACAAGTAAAAAATGTCAACGTTCGTATTCAATTTTAGAAGTCATGTATTATACTTTTTTAACTCCATTATTTCAGAGCATAGTGGAAAATGTTTTATCCTTATGCTGATTGGTCCATGACATTTAAGGATGTCTATTGATGATTTGTGTTCTGTGTATGAGCTTGATGATGATTATTGGTTATAAATAAGCAAGCCTTTGGTTGAGCCTAAATCTGAAATTGTGCTTGAGACTATTACTAATCTTAATTTTAAATTCATACTTCCCTAGATACCCTTTTATCGCTAATATTATTCACAAGTATATTTAAATGAATAATTAATAGTTACATATTCCTTGTATTATTGCCCGATTCTTCACTGGATAGACAAATTGTTTCACATATTCAAATTTTTTATTTGCTTTTTGCCAAAAATTCAGGTTGAATTCATTCTATTATTGCCATACAACATAGGATCCTCACTCATGATACAACAACAACAAGCTTTTATCACACTATGTGATGTCGGCTACATAAATTATTTTTCTCATTGTGTCCTATCAAGAGTCAAATTCTCATTTAAAATAATAAAGAAATGTCATTTCTAATACTTTCTAATTAAGTCTTCGTTTGGGACGGCTTTTTTACTGCTACTTAAAGCAGCTTTCTAGTATAAAAATTTTAATTTTTTATACTAGAAAGCTGCTTTAAGAAGCAGTGAAAAAGCCGTCCCAAACGAAGCCTAAGTTTTTTTAGATCTACCTCAACCTTTCTTAACATAGGCTGGATCTAATACATCTACTATCCTAAGATGGTCATTAGAAGGTCGATGTTTTATGTTACAAAACAATTTAAGACAACTCTCTCTAATCTTATCTGCCACTGAAGCTACTCCAATCATTTCATGTATACACTTGTTTCATGTTCTGATACTGATTTAAGAAAATTATATGATGCATGGAGATATTTGAATACAAAACCCCTAGATTCTCTTTTGCATGCTCAATCTTCACTTGCTAAATGACTCCAGAGATACATGTGAGCCATAGCTCCACTATTACCTCCTCCATGGACACTAAATTTTAAGTTCTAGCATGACTGTTCATGGGAAGTGTTCTCTAGCTCCATAAGGAGTTGATATTGTACAAGACATGCATTATCCTGTTTTAACTATTTTGGATTAATTTTAATATTTATTTAATTTTCAACATATTTGATTTTTATGACATACAATCAATTCAATTATCCTTTTCATTAGACTTATATATATTTTTTAATCATACATTAGTATTTATCTCATTATTAGGATTTGTGTAGATTTAAATTATCATATTTGAATTAGTTTGAATTATCCTTTAATCTATTTTCTATAAGTAGGGATTTTTTTTTATGCTCCTATAAATTGGGATGTGAATGTATTCTAAATAATCATCTTATCATGCAATGAAATTGAATGCAGACTCCTTTTCCGCAATTCTCTTCACCCTCATAAAGTTGCAAGGCCAGAAAACTCCTTTTGAAGTCCTCTCATGCCCACTTTCTTTATCCGTATTCTTTCTTCTCTGCGAACATAATTCATGCCTCTCTCTAGAAAAGGTTAATTCAAGGAGAAACAGGCAATTCAATAGCAACTTTGTGAGAAGAAAGATAAAAAAGGGAGATCATCATCAATGACACGAAGTATACTAAGTGAATGGTTTGAAGAAAGTGTATTATATGCCCCCTGCTGATCAACTGCATATTCTTATACTACTCTTGACTTTCTCATAATATTCAAATAGAAATGCTTGTTTATTTTCTGTTCTATTACTAATGAACTGTTTGGTTTGCAAGTTAAAACACAAATTGTTATTACCACCTAGGATCATTAACTTGCTTGAAGGTGGCTTTAACTTCATATTTGAGAATGTTTATTATTTGTGTTATTTTGACATTACTTTAGCAATTAGAATTGCTTATCTAGATATAATCATGCAAGCTCACTGATCTTGATAATGTCGTTTCTAATATTATTATGTAGTTTGTTCAAATATTCTATGTTTTTACTCTTTCCTTACCACGGTTCTTGTCGAAAACAAAAACTTTATATAAAGAATTTTGCTAAGTTTTTCCTGGTTTTATTATTTGATTTCATTTTTTATATTATATCTTTTTATATTCATGTATGCGCCATGTTCTTCTATAAGATTCTGAAGGCATATGAGATCATATTATAATGATGAGTAAGTAGATATCAACTGTTACCCTGCATTCAAACAGATTAATGCAGAAAAAGTAGCGGTTTCTGGTAAGAAGCGGACACAAAAGCTTTACAGGCGGCATTCTGGAAGGCCAGGTGGTCTCAAGGTAGAAACATTTGATCAACTACAGAATAGAATTCCTGAAAGAATAATTGAACATGCTGTCCGAGGAATGCTTCCTAAAGGCAGGGTAAGAAAATTATTTACTTAATTATGCTCTTTTTATAAGATTTAAAGCATTAACATTTACATGAACACAGAAAAATATAAATGCAAAATTAAAAGAAAGAAGATATTGCAATGTCTGCTTGTCATCTAGACTGGTTCATATAAACTAAGTCCATGAGTGCTAATGCCTATCTGTATGTTTACTGTGTTCACATTCATAAACTGTGTATGAGTGAGCGCTTTAAGCATGCATGGATAGAATTGAGATTTTAGCTTGAAGATCACTCAAAGGTTGAATCGATTTTTGACTAGTTTGAGCTCATATTGAGCCAGAAAAATGGATCATCAGCCAAATTTTGAGCTTGGCTAGACCTTAAAGTCAATTTGAGTATGGCTTGGAACAGGTCCAATCAGCTCAAAATATAAAATTATGTATATGCTTATATATATATATATATATATATATTTAAATGTATTGATTTATGTTGGACTGAAAGTTTTTTAGAAATTCAAGAGATCGATCAATTTCTTAGTTGAATCAAATTTGGAGAAATATTAATGATCCATTTTTAGATTGAATCGAGCCAAACTTTAACCCAAGTTAACTCGGTCCAAGCTTAGATCTAACAACTTTATGCTCAACTCCAGCTCGAGATAGAGGCTTCATTTGGGATAGCTTTCTTACTGTGTTTCAAAGCTGTTTTTTAGTGCAAAATTTTTTAGATCTATAAATTTTTGTACTTAATAAAACAGCTTTAAAAAACAATAAAAGAGCTGTCTCAAATGATGCCTCAATCGTTAATGACCCCATGCATAGACATTTTAGCAGCATCTAGTTAAGTTTATGTATTGCCTTAGCATATTCTAACTGTCGCCCATCTCCGAATCATGTAGTTACCATAATCATACAAATGGAATTGGAGTTCTTAGAACACTTAATGACAATTGTTTTGTGCAGCTGGGAAGGGCTTTGTTTACTCATCTCAAAGTCTATGAAGGTCCAGATCACCCCCATGAGGCACAGCAGCCGATTCCACTTCCAATTAGGGACAAGAGGATGCAAGTGGAGAGGTAAATAATTTAAATTTAACTTCTGTTCTTCATTTCCCTTAAAATGTAATATTTTTCTTTCAGAGTTTGCTATATATGTGGCCTGTAAACACTTCTGATTTCTTATTCTGTATATCAGAGCCCATAGGCAGCCACTAATTTGTGCATGGAATGCTTCTCCGTCAACCATTTTTAGTGCCTTTCTGTCTATTTCTAATCATTTGGTCCTTCAAATTTCTGAATCTGTTCTTGAATAGGCTCTGCAGATTAAACATTTCTAGTTTTCTGTCATTTTTTTTTCCTTCGCATGCCCGTTGATTTCCTGTCAGCGTGCTTTTATTGCGACTTCGTGGCTTCTTTGTCGCAAAGGGTTTCAAATTTTTGGAGAAGAAAGATATGAGTTTAGGATTTTAAAATGATTAATATTACTTAGTTTTAAATAATTAATATATATGAATTTAATTTTAAATTAATCTTAGTCCTTAAGATTAATTAATTAAAACCTTTAACTTTATTTTTTTGCAATTAAATTAAATTAAATTTAACCCAAGTAGAATTTATTAAATATTTAAATTCAGATTAACAAATTTGCTATATCTGTTTGAGCGAAATCTTACTTGAGCCAAACAGCCCCTGGGTTTCATACTTGTTTTCAATCGCATACTTTATATGCATGCAATAGCGTTTTGAAATCTATAACATTGTATTTTCAGATTTTTCTTAAAATAAAATAAAATATATTTTAAAGTAAAAGTAAAAAATGAGTTTATAAATTCTATTATTATACATTTAATCTAAAAAAAACATAGTCCAATTAGTTGTGTTGCATGCCAAAAAAATTATGATAATACTAATAGAAAGAATTTTACATCTTAGTCTTACGAGAAGATCAAGTACATATATAGATAAAAGAGAAGAATAACATATATAGATAAAAGAGAAGAATACATTGCATAATAGAATTTTAATATCGAAAACTAAAGAAATAGAGATTGTAGTAGTAATTGAGGGATGCTGATAACCGTCAATTTATATTGGCCAATCAACAATGATCATAGGACTATGATCTAATGATGGCGAGTAAATTATACAATTGAGCTATGATAATTTAACAACAACAATCGAGCAATAGTGGTTTGATGATAATAATTGGGCAATGGGGTTCGATAACGTCAGTGAAAGAATGGTGGTGGCTAATTGTGATCATCAACGTTGAATGTCGAATAGAGCTCTATAGTTCTTCAGATCTTCAAGCCTTCTAATCTAAAGTTTAGGGCCTCTTTCATGTAAAAAATATAGGTTTATTTATAGTATTTTGGAGTGACGTTTTGATAAATCAATCCAAAATTTCATAACGCTCCTTCGGCACACCAATGGCGGATATTTCTTATTGAGTTATGTAATCATAGAATATTCATTCAACATTGAAGTGTCTTAATGATCTCATAATCAATATGGCGATAATGATCTACATGCTAGCCACCAAAACCTAGTTTGAGCTTGAATTATTCAAGTATTTTGGAAGTCACCAAAATCATTTTGTAACGTTTGACTCAATTCTGACACTTTTAAAGCCCATCAGAGCCACTTTGATTGAGTTCAAGCACATTTGAAGAATTTAGAGTAAACATTTTAATAATTTTGTTTCAATCGACACACCAATTTTAGGGGAGGTTGAAATTATATTTTGGGAGAATTTACAAGGTTTTTGGCTCCAATGAGAGATCTATACTGAATTACTGACATCCTAGGAATGGTCAAGCCTTATAATTTTTTTAAAATTTAATTTTTGGGATCTAAGCTTATTATTTTTTTTTTGGGCTACGTGGAGCTTGACATTAAAAATAAGAAGCAAATAATATCATTTTAAGAAAATTCACTTAATTTTGACATGAATCTCGACGTATATTTGTTTGTGTTGGAAATTTCTTAAATTAAATTTATTAGAATCAACCAAACTTTAAAAAATTTCTTTATTAAAAAAAAACAATTGAGCCTTTTGGTGCATTTTAGGATTATATATTTTTTAATAAAATAAAATTTATTACTTCTCCAATTTTTTTACTAGAAAATATTTCAACATATTCTTAAATTAAAAAAAAAAACTCAAAAAAACTTCTTGTCGAAAATTTTACAAAAAAACCAAACATTTTGAAAATTTGCAAAAAGAAATTTAGTAACTCCTCTCTTCTTTTTAAAGCATAAATATTCCCTATGGGTGGTGGGGAACTCCTTTTTTTTAATTCTCTTTATAGGCTCTAATTTTGCATTAAGAATTTTATTTTCATCATTTTCAGATATTTTTCTTGCTTGTTCCTACATCTATTCACATAATTTTGATATTTTTTTTATAGATGAGAGTATTTATATATTTCTCCCTGTTGCGGGCTATAATATACGCGATGATAGAGTTATTGTTCTACGTCTTAGCGTTGCACGGATATCCAGCTCACACACAAAGAATATAAGATTTTTTACGTGGAAAACCCTAAAAGGGGGGAAAACTATGGGATCTAGCCTCATTGAAAATGATTCCACTAGAATTTGAGTTGAGTACAGTGGGCTGACTTGTCCTTGGGGGCGATCATATTACAAATGTCAACCATATGATTGTAGTCTAGTGACAAACGGGGATGAAAGTTCAACATCACTTGATAGTCTGGTAGAAGTCTCAACATCAATCTTGATCTGGTGGAAGTCTAGCGTCAAGCGGTGGTCCTGCGGAGTTCGGGCGACAGTTGGTGGTTTGGCAGAACTTCGACGTTGGGTGGTGGTCCAGTGAAACTCTGGTGTTAGGTGGTGGTCTGACAGAACTTCGAGCGTCAGGTGGTCTAGCAGAACTCCGGTGTAGGGTAGTGGTACGGCGAAACTCCGGTGTTAGGTGGTGGTCTGGCGGAACTCCAGGAATCAGGTGGTTTGGCAGAACTTTGATGTCGAGTGGTGTTATGACAAAACTCTAGCATCAGGAAGTGGTTCGACGAAACTCCTGGCGGTGGTCTTGGAGGAGTGAGGAGGCATGAGCGATCTCTGATCTCTCTCTTACTTCTCTTCCTTTGGCTTGAGTCTCCCTTTTCATGAGAAAGGGGGGCTCTATTTATACATTTTCTAGAGTGACATGACTTGTAAATAAATGGAAGATCAAGGGTATTTTGGGAGTGGTTTGGATGGACGGCTGATGTTGAATCCCTTAATCGTGGACAATTTATTGGGGATTTGAGCATCTTAATGGTATCAAAATTCAGTGATCTTGAGCTCATTGGATTCGCCTCGTCGAGCCACTCGATTCGACTATAAGCATGCCACGTTTGTAAATCATTTGGTAAACCAAATTGTGGTTTGAACCTTCCAACAATGCTTTGGGCCCTTGATTTGGAGCCATTTGGGCTCGGATTGAGTCAAATTTGGTCTCGTTGGGTTCATAATTCTGAGATGCTCAGTTTGACTATAAGTTTGCTGAAATTGGAGTTCTGATGGTCCCAATTTTAATTTTGGAGATTTCCAACTTGATTTTGCCTCGAGATTCGTACCCGATCAAAAATACTTTTTTGATGACGTATCAGTTGCCCCTTATTTTTAGACGTCAAAGCCTATAAAGTTCGAAAATATATGTTTCAACTTTTGAGGAATTTTGTACGAGATTTGAAATTCAAAAATAATCTAATATTAGCCATAGAGGTACCGAATAGCTTTAAAAGTGTCAAAATTAAGTCTGAAATGTCGAAAAATAGTCCATAAGGCTCCAATAATAGGCCATTAGTGGAGTAGTAAGAAGATGGGAGTTATGGGCCATTTGTGGATTAGTGGTAAGGTGCGGTATATATATATATATATATATATATAATTCTCCTCATGTTGAGGTCTTCCCCTGGTCCTATTCAAGCGCAATCCCCTATCTGGGTCTAGGGCCTCTCACTGTGTATGAGTCTCCTCCTCCTTTCCTCTTCTTCTACTCAAGCTGAGGCCTTCCCCTAGTCCTATTCAAGCAGTATCACCTGTCTAGGTATAGGGCCCCTCACTGAGTAGGAGTCTCCTTCTCATTTCTTCTTTTCTTCCCTTTTTGCTCCTCAGGCTAAGGTTTCCCCCTGGTCCTGTTTAGGTTATACCCCATGTCCAAGTCTAGGGCCCCTCACTGAATAGGAGTCTCCTCCTTCTTTTCTCTTTTCTAGTTGAGGCATTCCTCTTGTCTTGTATAAGTTGTACCCATTATCTCGGGCTAGGGCCTCTCTATGTTGAAGGGATCTTTTACTCATTCCCCTTTCACTCCCCTTTAGTCCTCTTCTATTACAAGAGGCCTTACCCTATTTTTAGATAATCGGTATCCCTTATCTGATTACAGGGCCCATCGATATATAGAGGTCATGACAGGGGATCACCCTTCTTCGAGAGATCCCACGACCAAGAGAGATTCACATACGTAGTTAGTTGGTGATGGAGGTTAGAAAGACCATTATCAAGATACTGAGGTCGGAATGGATGTAATTTGACATTGGGTATAAGTACGATGAAAGTTTGATGATGGACAGAAGTCCGATGACAGGTGAAAGTCTTACGATGGACAGAAGTTTGGCCATGTATTGAAGTTCGACATCAGGTAGAAGTCTGAGGAAAGTTCAACAATGGGCATAAGTCTGACGATAGGCAGAAGTCCGGTGTCGGGTATAAATTCGATGACGGGAGGAAGTCCGGCTTCAGGTAAAAGTCTGACAAAAGTTTGGCGATGGGCAGAAGTCTGGCGACAAGCATAAGTCTGGCGATAGGTGGAAGTTTGATTGTGATCGACAATAGTCGAAAGCCGATTGAAGAGCTAAAAGGGAGAGTGTGTTGACATTACTAGTCTAGCAAGGGGCCACTAATATCTGATATGGAAAAGGAACGATGATGGTCATAGTCGAGTCATACTTTCTTAGAAGTAGTCTGTATCCACACCAACGCGTGCAAACATCAGGCATCCCTGATGGAAGGGGTCGAAGTAGTGAACCCTATTAGTAGTCTAGCGACACACCAACACTATTAACTGAGTGGAGGCTTGATGATGATCATGTTATAAATTTTCTTTGAATAGGAAGTTATAAGAAGCACATCAATGTGCAGTAGAGAAGATGTCACTTAAATTCACCAGAGATATTTAAACATTTTGATGTTGAGAATTCACAATGGATGTATGACCTATCCGAGGTTGTATGTCAGAGAACTGCTCGATGATGTTAACATGTATAGAACAGTTTGAGAGAATCCACCAAGGATGTATGACCTTTCCGAGTTTGTATGCCAGAGCACTACTCGATGATATTAACCTGTGTGTAAGAGATTGAGAGAATCCACCATGGATGTGTGACTTATCCAAGGTTGTATGTCATAACTTTTCTCGATGATGATAACATGTATGGAAGAGGTCGAGAGAATACATCAAGGATGTATGACATATCTGAGATTGTATGTTAGAACACTGTCCGATAACATTAACATGTGTGGAAGAAGTAGAATTGACTCCCCCTAGGGTCAATTTTACCATGATAGGGAAGGGGAAAATACCGCGTGTATCCTAAATTGAAGGTGAATAATGGTCAATCTTAAGACCGTTACTTCCTTTTTGAGCTCGAGATTAAGACCTTCCCCAATGAGTAGAAGTCTAGTTAAGGACTTATGATTTATTGGAAGTATCCTTGCATATGTTAGGAGTTTCCTGAAAGTAGTTTTCCTATATATCATCTTGAATGTTGGAAGTATTGGAGGAAATCATCTTCAACAATGCTGTAGACAAAGTCCCCCCCCCCCCCCCCCCCCCCCCCCCCAACCCATTTTTAATTTCAATAAAATTTATGCAATAATAGCTGAGGCCAAGCCGTTAACATGAATGACCTTTTGAGAATGGAGCAAAAATTGCCCCCAATTGGGAATCATGTTCCCACATATGAAGCCAAACTATAGTGGGCTAGAGTATATGCGGTGATATAGTTATAGTTTTATGTCTTAGTGTTGTATGGATATCAAACTCACATATAGAGAACAAAAGATTTTTTACGTGGAAAACCCTAGAAGAGGGAAAAACCACGGGGGCTAGCAGCTAGTTGAGATTCCACTAGAATTTGAGTGTGAGATGACTAGTCCTTGGGGTGATCAGATTACAAATGTAAATCATATGGTTGTAGTCTAGTGACAAAAGAGGATGAAAGTTTGGCATCACTTGGTGGTATGACGGAAGTTCGACTGTCAGTTGGTGGTCAAACATAAGTCTTGATGTTAGTTGGTGATCTGGTGGAAGTCAGGCGTCTAGCGGTGGTCTAGCAAAAGTCCGACATCAGGCTGTGGTCCGACGGAAGTTCGGGCAATAGTTGGTGGTCTATCAGAACTTCGACGTCGGGTGGTGGTCCGGCAGAACTCTGGTGTTAAGTGGTGGTCTGGTGGAACTCCGAGTGTTAGGTGGTCTAGTAGAACTCCTGTGTCGGGTGGTTGTCCGGCAGAACTCCCACATTAAGTTGTGGTCTGGTGGAACTCTGGGCATCTGGTGCTTTGGCAGAACTCCGGTGGCGAGTGGTGGTTCGACAAAACTCTAGCGTTAGGCGGTGGTCTGACGAAACTCTAAGCGGTGGTCGAGGAGGAGCGAGGAGGCAAGAGAGATTTCTGATCTCTCTCTTACTTCTCTTTATTTGACTTGGGTCTCCCTTTACATGAGAAAGAGGGCTCTATTTATAGATTTTTTTACCGTGGCATGTCTTGTAAATAGATGGAAGATTAATGGTATTTTCGGAGTAGTTTGGATGGACGACTGATGTTGAATCCCTTGATTGTGGATCGATTATTGGGCATTTGAGCATCTTAATGATATCATAATTTAGTGATCTTGAGCTCCTTGGATTCGTTTCGTCACGCCGCTTGATTTGACTATAAGCATGTCATGTTTGGAAACCGTTTGGTAAACCAATTTGTGGTTCGAACCTTCCAACAAGGCTACAAGCCCTTGATTTTGGACCCATTTGGGTTCGGATTGAGTTGAATTTGGTGTCGTTGGGTTCATACTTCCGAGATGCTCAGTTTGACTGTAAGTTTACTGAAATCGGAGTTCGGATGGTCCCAATGTTAATTTTGGAGGTTTCCAACTTGATTTTGCTTTGAGATTCGTGCCCGATCGAAATAATTTTTTGATGATGCACCTCTCCCAAAAAAAATTATTATGAAATTCTATAGAAGAATTATTATTTTCAAATATCCCTATGCTACAAATCTAATTTCTAAGAGAATTCATATATTTATTTCTTTAGTGATTTTTTGTAGTCAAATTGTTCATAAAAAGAATTTTAAATGTTTTTAACATAAATAACATCCATTGCTAATTTCAGGAAAATTTTCTTTTAAAATATTATTGTTTAATAGGATATAAAAATTCATGAATAGCAACTTTCTTGAGTTTATTATTTTGTTTGTTGCTAACTCCGTGTAGTTAATGTTGTTGGAAATAAAATTGTATAAACTATGTTTTTCCATAACTTTTTATACATTTTTTTATTTACTGTTCTCTTTTTCCTTCAATTTATACTCTAAACTATGATATGAATGTGTACACACATTTTTGGTATAACATAAAATGGAACTTGATTTTTACCTTCTTGTCATTATTGATGTTGTCATGCAGCTCATCTTGGTATGTTGGTTGAGAGTTTTAACTATCAACTAAGAGGATTTGAGTTTGAGTCTTACATATATGATGTGTATGTGAGTATGTTTTAATTGATCTAAAAAAACAAAGAACTATTGGTGATGTCAAACATCAACATTGACTTTGATGCATTTGAAATCACTTGAGATGTGTTGCAACAAAAACAAAATCAACAATCTTATAAAAATTTTGAAGAAGATGGGATTACAAAATTGTTAGCACATTCTCAATCTTTTTCTAGTTGTTGTGGAGATTATGAGTGCAATAACCTAAAATTTTAACATTGTTAAAACTTATTAATGACATGTAAATAACTCTCATGAAAATTCTTGCATTATAAAAAATCTGAATGGGAGCACCGTGGTGCCATACTTGTGAGCACATCAACATTGCTTCTCGGGTTTCTAAGTACTTGTTTGGACTTATTTGGAGTTGGATTGAATCTCTTTTATCATCCTTGGGTTTATCTTGTAGAGACGATTAGTTCGATTATGAATATGTTGTAATTAGAGTTTATATAGTTCTAAATTTAATTCTATAAAATTTCAATATAAATAAGGCATCAAGAGTCATGTCGATCAAGTGAATTTTCATGAGTGTTGACCTCACTTTTGTATGAGGTCAATGTAATCTCTCTTAGGGTCTAGGCCCTAGGATCAATTTAGATCTTAGATCAATCCAGACTTCAAATCAACCCTGACTTCAAGTCAATCCAGGTCTTAATCCAATTCAAACTCCAATCAATCTTAGACTTTAAACCTTGAGCCTATCCTTAATATGGCCTCAATCATATCAAATCATTTTTTAGCGCTCAAATGACCATAAAATATTTGGAGAATTCAATCTTAATCATTCAAACTCAAAATCAAATTCAAATCCAGAAAATCTAGACCAAAATCCAAGGCTAAGGGCCTAGGTCCTGAAAGCCTTTCATAGTATTTTTTAATTATTTTAAAACCCAATCAACTAACCCCTTATTTAGAGTCTATCAATTGAATATTGATAAGACATGTCTCTAGGGTCAGCCCTTCAAATTTGAGCTTAATCTGACCCTTATAACCCCAGAAACTAGATCCATCTCCAAAGGCTACAAAACCTTTAGATATTTACGATCTATGCCACTAGACCTATCACCTAGTGAAATTTGATCTTGGAGCTCCCTTCAAACCCTTTGATCATATCCATACCTTTGATATTTATATGTTAATATCTACTCTACATTTTTTTGGACATCACTTTGACCCAGAATTAACCAGAGGACAAAATGACCAGAATGCCATTTAAGGGGATTTTTAGACTTCTGACCAAAATTCAATATGATTCAACCTCACCAACCTTTGAAACCTTTTCCAATCAAATTCAAATATCACTTGGGGCCTATTTAACCTAGTCCCATACCCTAGGTCAACATGGTCGACTAAGTCAACCTAAGTTGACCCAAAAGCACCTTAAGGGTCAAAACAGTCATTTTGATTGAAATGAACAAACATAGCCCTTGGGTTAACCTAGTTGATCAAGTCAACCTAGGTTAACCTAATGACCCATTAATGGCCCAAACAGGTCATTTGATCCAAATGACTTTTCCAGACCTTGAGACCACACCCACTAGACTCCAAATATCCGAACAAATCCATTGGACCCAAAAATAGGTCTTGAATTAACCTAGGTTGACCCATTAGCCCTTAGAGGGTTTAAATGGGTTTATCTAACCTATTTGATCTCTCAAATCCATGTCACCCCTTTAAATCAACCCCTAATCATAGCCTAAGCATGCCATAGTCTTTGGTCAACCAAACACAACTTGAGTTGACCAAGTCAACTCTCAATCCTTGGTCAAAATTTTATGTCATGTGCTTTCACTCACTATAGATTTGACCTTGACCCTTTAACCCCTCAAGTTATCTCAAATAATTCCCTACACCCTCTAATTGCCACATCAACAGCCTAGACCTTGTTGACTGGTCAAAGTAAGTCAACAAGCCATTTAAACTCTTCTTTGATGTAGTTAACTCTCTATTTTAACCCCAACAGCATTGACCCTTAGCTTGGGGTTCTTCCAACCTGCCCCCCATACTCTTTCCCTACCACCTCAGCATCTATTAACTGGTTGACTGGTCAAGGGAGACAATTCATGCTTAAAACCCTTTTCATGGTCAAACCCTTATAAAGCTCCATTTCCCCTAGATCACATGACCTAAGCTGACTTTATTAGCTTTATTACCATACTTACACACTGCTTAAGCTATCCCTAGCAGCTGGTTTAAACAATTTGGGCAATAGTGCCCCCCCCCATCTCCAAAAGCCATCCAATGGAAGCAAGGCCACTCTAGCCTTTGGTTCAGCCTTCCAACGGCCTAGGACACTTTTCCGTCATTAGAGCAAGGTCCCTTTGACCCCTCAAGTTATCTCAAATAATTACCTATCAGGACTGTCCAATTTCCTCCAGGGTATTTGAATAGGGCAAAAGCTCCATTTTGAGCTTCATTTTATTTCTTAGGCTCTCTCTCCACTCCAGCTCTCTCTAGTCCATCCCTTGATTCCTTTTGAATCTCTACTCACTCTCCAAGTGAAACCTAGCCGTTTGAAGCTCGTCGATGACGATATTCCAGACACCATTGCACCCATTTTATCCAAAGCTTTGTCTAGTTGATCTAAGGCATTTCGAGCGGTGCTTTCAACTAGAAAAACTTATGTGAACAGTCTATAAGCTGAACCGTATCAAGATCTTGAAGATTTGAAGATAAAATTTCCTAAAACCCTTAGCCATATGTCATAGTAGTTAAGATTATTTAGCACTTTATTTACCATGTTTTAAGTCACGTACATTGAGGATACCCCAGGATTTGTGTTCATGTTCTAAGCTTAGATTTAAAAATTCAAGTGATTTGGTTAATTTGATCGAGCGAATGAGCCAAAAAACCTATTCTAAGGGTTCGTTCACTACGTACCCTTATTATATGTTTTCTTAGCCGTTGATCATGCAATTAACGGCCCAGATCTAGCCATTATGTGCTTTTTTGTGATCGTGGGTATATTTCTGTGCTTATCTACTCTGTTCGGCTGAATTAGAGTCGTTGATTCATTACAATGGAATATCCAATGGTGGAGTGGAGCTGACTCGAATAAGTGAAACCGTGCCCGTGATTTCATTATTATCTGATGATTGTCGGTGGTGCAATCATTGCATCTCTAGGCAATTATTGCATCACCAGGCAATCATTACCCGAGGTTTGAATCCGTGAATCCCTAATTAATGTGTGTCTGATCCGTCGCCGTCGTGCCAACAATTTAATTATTATTAAATTAAAATAGTTTTTAATCTATTTTTAAATCATAAAACTTAAAAAAAATTATTATAAATATAATATAAATCTAAAAAAAATTATTATAATATATCAAATTAAGTGTATTTAGTTCTCTGTAATTTAAAATTAAATTCATTTTAAAATGTTTATCATAATTTTAAATTATCTTACATAATTAAGCATTAATTTTTTAATTAATATCTAAATTAATTATTGAGTTAAATATTTCTAAAATTTAATTTTTATATATAATTACTTAATATTTGAATATCTAATTAATATTTAATAATTTTAATTCAATAATTTTCAAAATTCCAAAAAACCTCTATCTTAAATCATCCTAAATTATTAAAATATTTTTAAATTTGTTTTAAAACTATTTTTGATATTTGTTTAAAACTATTTTAAATTACTTTAAATTTTCTAAAATTTCTTAAATTAATATATTTTCATATATAAAGCTAATTTTTTAAATTATATATGATTAAATTTTAAGAACCTTTAGTTGATTCTTTAAAATTCAAACATAGGTTGAGATACTTTAATAGAACCAATGGAGGATGGTTAGTGAACAATTATATCTTGTTCACTAATCTAGTTTTTAATTTAATTACATGCTTTACTTTTTTAAAATAGTACATACATGTTTAGGGTATACACACCACTTAACCTAGGGTTTTCTAGATTTAAGGACTTGATTGTACTATGTTTGTGCATTTGTATATGTGGTGTCTAAGGTTAGTAGCGTTAATTTGATCACGTACAACTTAGTGACACCATTAAGTATAATAATTAAGGATTTGTGTAGATAACTTAGAAAGCTGTAATAATTAGGGTGCATGTACCATTTATTTGATACTTTGAACATATAAACATAGTGACATTACCCTTCCATAAAAATTTTCCCACTGATTTTGAAGTCCTTAGGCCCCCTTAACTAATCTACTTAGGTTTAAGCCCTTAATTAACCTTCTAGTCTTATAAAAACTCTAATAAATGAAGATTAACTCCAAAAAATACATATAATTCTTATAACTGACCATAATTAATCCCTTAATGAGAGAAACTTAAATCCATTTTAATTTGGCATCAAATTTAAGAATAATTTAATTTTAACCAAAAATCAATGTTTAATCAATTTAATTAATTAAAAATAATTAAAAAACCCCAAAAATTTCTTAAAAACTTGTTGATCCCTCCTTAGATCATTTCTGTTCTTTGGAGGTGATTTCAAGAAGTTTTGGATTCATTTGGGGCTCAAATCATTAAAAGACCCTTTAATTAAAACAAGTAAATAATTCAATAAATACCCAAATTTTATAAAATCATAACTAATTCTAGAAAATTCTAAATCAATTAAACTCAAAGTCATATAACTCAAATTAAAATCTAATATTTTACAAAAGTATCAAACCTTTAAAATTTGGTCAAGGTCAAAAAGTCAACCATTTGATCAATCCCAAGTCAAAACCTGGGCTCAAAAATCCCAAGTCAAAACATAGGCTCAAACTTCTAAAATCCATAACTTTTCATAAAAAATTGCAAATTAAGCGTACTAACAGCCTAACTACTCACCATAAGATTTAATATTTATTAAAAATCTAAAACCTTAAAAAATAACTTTAATTTTAAAAGTCCACTTATTTACCTTTAATTAATATAAGTCCACTTATTGACCTTTAATTAATATAATTAAATTAATTTCATAATTTGTAAAAATTCAATAATTTATTAAAACTTTAAAAATATTTAATTTGATTAATAAAAATCTTTTAACAAACTTAAATTAACTTAATCAATCCCAATTATTATTGGGTAACCAAGGCCTACGGGGCTATTAACTTAACCCCAACGAAGGTGAAATAAACTTCACCGCCTCGGTGTGAAATAAATGTAACAATCACTTAGCAATTAAAAGATATATAAATTAAGCTTTAACATATTAATATTTAAACTCTAATTAAAAATCACCCTTCAACCTTTAATAAATTCAAATATTAGACAACTCCAACAAACTACCTAGTCTAGGATCTACCCTAGCCACACGGCTTTCTACACTCACTTTAGATGATTTGCTAGGACAGCTGATTCTAGATCTAGGTTAGGACAATGTTTAATTTTCTACTTTGTGCCAAATTTTTGAGATTTTATTGCATGTTGTGATTGCAATTATTTGATACATCTGCTTATTTTTTACTATACTCTATGAATTGATGTGTTTGACGATTAGATTACTCTTAGGATAAGAATGATCTAAATGCTTAATAAGTTTTTTGTAGGTGGTGATGCTCGTGCAGGGCAATAAAGGGAGAAAATAAATAATAAAATATAATTGATACAGGTGCTTCAGCTGCTTAGCCTCCAGATAAAAAAAAAAAGAGCGTGGCCAGCGTATTTTCTTTTCTACATATATATAACTGCTTGGGAATATGTTTTTATATTTAAATGCTTAGGATAACCTTGCAGGAGAGTCTAAAATTTTATTTTCATATAAATATAATTTATTTAAGATGTTAAGAGTTATGAAAATTGAGTTTTGTGTTGGGATAGATGGATCCAAAGATTAGATTTCAAAGAGGAAAAGATACCCTTTTAGGGGATAATCCTTTCCTATTTGGAAATCCAAATTTGGACCACCTTTTCATACCCAAACTGGAAATAATAACCTTCTCTTTTAAGGGAAGAGTTCTCTTTTCTATTTGGGCAGCCGACTGTGAAGACTCTAAGGAGCCTGAAGGAAAGAAGACTAAAGAATTGAAGACTCAAAGTCATTTGCATCTTTATTAGGACTAGAATCTAGGTTATTGTTAGTAGAGTACATCCACTTTATTTTTTACAGACCCTAGATTGTAATAAGCAAGACAGTTTGCTTATGGATATTTATTAATTAATTTGATTATAATTGATGTGTTAATGTGATTGCGTATAGGATTGCTTACTTTTTTTTTAATTTTTTTAGCATTTGTGTGCCACTTTTTGTTTTAGCCTAGACACGTGAGGGTGTGAAAAATTTTCTACTCATAATAAAAAATTTAAAATTTTAGGAGATAAGTAACATAAAAAGATGATGAATCTAAAGAATTAGATGGGGATCTCCACTAGGGTCGCATGCATATATTAATGCATTATTCTTTCCTTACTTAAGACTCTTTCCCGCCTGCGGGTAGAGTTTATATAATCTGACCTATGAGGATGAGGTTCTGAATCTGGGGAAGTTTGTTCTTCTAAAAAACTATTTTTAAGTCTTTTTAAATTTTAAGTATACATTATTTGGGTATTTCGACCAGCACGCATTATATTAGAAATATATTTAAAAGAGTCTAAATTTTAATTATGTCAGTATTTAGCATTTTCTCACCCAACATAAGTTAAGGGGATACTTAGAACAATCTCTAGATTTTGGCCCCAACCCTCCAAAACTTTAATAAAAATATCCCTACCACTCTTTCATAAAATGACCGGACTCATGTGTTTAAAATCGACTAGGTGGCTAGCTGGCTCCCCAATCCAGGCTGGGGTAAGTTCAGATCTTGCATTGTATTAGTTAGGTTCAGGTCACCACTTTGTGGTACCAAATTTAGATTTAGAATCCGTGATGAATCTTGGATCATAAGATCTCAACCTCCGTAAATATAATGTCAAGTTTCTAATAAAATGCTCAACTTAAACTAAATATTCTTTCAATCCCAAAACTTAAAGCCCAACACTTAAATTAGGTTGAGACACTTATGTATTATTCCGGAATCTCAAAGTGCCTCGTACTCTTCTTCCCTTGACTCTGAAAATAAGTGTTCGATCTTGCTCCATTTCCTTTTGACATTTCAGAATCCAACCTCCTTCGGTATCACTCCTAGAAAATTTTTTAACAAAATTTTGTCATTATTTTAATCAAGAGTATTCATAAGAAATCCTAATTTCTTACGATGTAATTAACTACGAGGGCTTGTGCTCGTATGAAATTTAGAACCACACTCACCTGATTTTTGAAATCAATTTTTAAAAATTAATTAGTTTTCTTTGGGAAAACTTAAATAATTGACTATCATTATTCTCATATTTAAGGAATTAATAACAAATGACATTTTCTCCATTTGGGAAGATATATCCTTTGTTGGTAAAACTTTGGATATGTATTTAACGATCATCCTTCTTGATTATCGTAGCTAAATTTTTTGTTGAGCTTTATTTTGACCCTTCGGGGCCATACAAAGTTCTCCTTTAAATCTGGTTACAATATTCGAGATGGGATTTATAATTCTAAACCCCATTCTGAAAGTTTATTTTCACCTCCCAATGTGATATATATTTTCTAATGGGTCGTTCGATTTTATAATTAGAATTCAACATCAATTTTAAATTCCCCAAAGAAAACTAATCTTTTTCAAATATTGCTTTCAAACTTCCACCAACAATGAGAAGTACCAACATAACAAGGAAATATATCATTTCCATCTCAGGAACAGTAGTGCCAAAATTTCAAAAAATTCCCCCATCTTAAGAAAAGTTGAAGAAAAATTTGATGATATATTTTAACTTTGTCGATGGGTGATTTTTTATGTAAGCGACCGTATTATAAGGCTTTGTGTTCTATTATGTTGAAACCTGAAAGGTATGCTTACATTGATTTCTTTAAGTGAGGGTTTCTTCTTGCTAAAATTTTCTTTCCCTGAAGACTTTGATTTAGTTTGGACATGAGGACTGGGGTTTTTCTTTAGTAAACCATTTATTATCCAAAAATGGTTACCTTTTCTTCATCCTAAACGTGAAGAATTTATTTCAATTTATTTATAGATCAAAATTTTGGACCTATCGTTGGTCTGTTAGATACCTGAGGTCTTATCAAAGATAGGTAGCCTGGTAGATGTTCCTATTATAGTTGATTCTTTAACAGCTAAGCAATCTATACTTACTTTTGCTCGTATTTGTGTCTTCATTAATAAAAAAAATCTTATCTTCCTGATGAAATTAATGCTTCAATGGCTAGGAATATTATTATATTGAAGGTGGTTTATGATTGGAAGCCTGATCATTGTGTGGGTTGTGGCTCCATACTTCATCAGTCTTCATTATGTCCTAATAATCCTTAACTATTGACTAAAATTCAAACTACTTTAGTTTTAAAAGAATATGTTAAGGGTAGAATTAAAAGTAGGAAGGTTTGGAGGGTTTCTTTTCATCTCTCCCATCCTTCCAGGCCTTCTAACCCTAATATTTCTATTTTAGATCCTAATTCTTTATCTTCTATTTCTAAAGAATTAGGGTTTTAGAGGTTCTTACAGAATCTCTACTCATTAAGCTTTTGAATGTTTCTTCCTTAGGTGAGAAAGCTACCATTCCTAATTTGAATTCTCCTATAAATGAATTTCCAAAGGATAATAATAATGAGATGATTCATTCCATAAATATTTCTTTTCCAAGAAAAGCTTTGTTAGAATCAGAAAATAATTTTAAAAATAAATATCATATTTTATAAGATATGGATCTAACTTCTTTTGAGCAGGAGAAGGATGAATCTTTTAATAGTTTGGTTAAAAAGAGAGATGATATGAACTTAGTTAAAGTGACTCTGAAAATTGTTTCTCAGTTTCCTTCGGTGTCAAGTAAATCTACTAGATTTAAGATGCTACGAAGACAACTTATTCCACTTTAATTTGTTAATGTTTTTTTTTTTTTAATATTGTCTTGAAATGTTAGAGGTGTCAATAGTTTAGAAAAAAATCAATGCTTGCATAGGTCTTGTTAATAGCTTTAATGTGGATTTTTAATGTGTTTTAGAAGCTAAGGTGAATATTGATTTGAATAAGGATCATTGGTTTGCTGCAAAGCACGAGATCTTTTAACATGAAGTTTATTGTGATAATTTGATTCTTTTAACTCTAGGTTGATTTGGTTAAAATGGAATATTTTTTTATCTCTTTCAATAAATATTTTCTTCTTGTCAATTGATTCATGGTTATTTAAAGGTTGGATCATATACTTCTTTTCTCATCACAACTGTTTATGCTTTAAATTTGGTCGTTGAAAGATCTATTTTATGCAATGATATTCTTAGCTTGGCTGATAACATTTCCTCTCCTTGGGTTTTACTGGGAGATTTTAATTGTTGTAGATTTTCCTCTGAAAAATCAAAGGGAAATGATATTAACAATGGTAGGCTTTAGGAATTTAACAATCTTATTTTTAATGCTGGGTTACATGATCTTTCTTCTGTTGGGTATTTCATTACATGGTTAATCAAAGAAGCGATTAACCTATTCATATTAAGCTTCATAGGGTTTTAATTAATAATCTTTGGTTGGTTGCTTTTATTTCTTCTTTTTATGTTGTGGATAAATCTAAATGTTTTGACCATTCGCTAATAAATGGTTGGCTTTTTATAGTCATAAATTTAATTTTAAGAAAATATTATATAAGAATCATGAGTTTTAGGATCTTCTTATTAATGTTTTTTTTTTGTTAGGTTTGTTGGTAGTCCTACTAATGATCTTTATTATAGGTTGCGTAAGCTTAAAGATTGTATCAAGAAACAACCTCGGGTTTCCTCTAAGTTTGTTTCTTCTTATATTGATAATCTTCAAAATCAACAAGGTTCTTTATTGATTCAATTACAAAGTAACCCTCTAGATAAGAAGCTTAATGATTCTATAAAAGAGGTTGGTCAGCTTCTTAATCACAATGTCTTTATGGACTTCTTGGCTCTTAAAGTCTAAAGGTAGATGGTTGTCTAGTGGTGAGGATGATTTAGGTTTTTTATATTCTAGATTTCATTATCGTAATAATAGGAATAGGATTAATGCTATTTCTTCTTCTAAGGGAATGGTATCTGATCGTAAGAAGAATTTTGTGGTTTTTGTCCAGCATCTTATGAAAATTTTTAACTCTCTTAAACTTATTTTTGCTTCTTCTAATTCAATTCCTATAGGAAGCACTATTTGTGATGTTTTTATTTCTTCTCTTATTGCTCCTATTGTAATAGCTTAAACTCTTAACCATCGAGATATTATCTGGTTTGGCCTAAGAGCCTTACAGTTTTGTCCTGTTGTTGTAACTTCCTATAAGGTCATACATCCTAAGATTTATCCGGAATGAGCACACTTAATTGCAGAGTTTCTTAAAAAAAATTCTAACCATTATACTAAAATGTGCCTCGATCTTTAAGAGTTTATTCTTTTACTTAAGAGGTTTCACAATCTCCCCCACTTAAGTAACTGATGTTCTCGTCAGCATCGTTATCTCATAATGGCTAGCTCGGCAACCAGTTTTCCTATCTTGGGAAGGTAATTTCTAACAACATAGGGATTGGCTGATATGAGCCCCTTTTTTGTTAGATGTTGTCTTGTTGGCTAGTTTGCTGATTGTTTTCTAGTTGAGGGAGTTTGATGGGTGGAGCTTGTTGCGGGCCTTTCTTGATGTTTGAAGTTCAGGAGGCCTCTTTTAGCATCTGTTGATTGTTGTTGATCGACATTATTTTTTGGATGACAGGTGATTTAATGGCCTGTTATCTATGTCCCTAGAGTATTGATTTTTTCTGAGCTGTTAGAAGAAGGTTGTGTTGTTGGCTCGTTTGTGGGCATTTTACTGATTGTGGGAGGGTGGCTTGAGGAGTTGGACGGGGGCCTCTCATGCTGTTTATGAGTTAAGGGTTTGTTGTTTCTCTTTTTTTTACTATGTTGACATAGTTTTTGTTATGTTGGTTGCAGGTCTTGCTACGTATAATCAATTGATTATTTTGGTTTGATTAGTGTTCAGATGATTGGAGATTGAAGGACCATGATGTTTATTAACTTGTGGCATACTATTATCTTGAAGAGTTTTTGCTATGTTTGTACGGGCTTATTTGTGAATTTGTTGGCAGTTTTTTTTCATCTCTTGAAAGAAAGCTTATATTCAAAAAGGCTCAAGTCTGAGATAGAGTTTTGTTCCCTTTTTAGTTTTTTGTTATTTTTTTTTTGTTTTTGAAGCACAAATTATAAGTTTTTCTTGCTTTTTATTACTTTTTAATGTTGTTATTTTTCCTATGTAATCATTTCATTTTTAATTAAATTGGTCATGCTTGCCCATAATTCTCACCCCTCCCAAACAAAAAAAAAGGAAAACTTTGTGGCTACAAGCTATAGTCATAGCGAAATTACTACAATCAAATGTGACCTTAGTAAGAAGCATCCATTGCAATTCTCTTAGAGCATGAGCATCAATGAGATTTTGACTCATCACTTAAAGCAAGCAAATATTCCCTCAACAAGAAGCATCCATTAAAAGTTTCTTAGAGAATTAGCATCAATACAATTTCATTATTTATTTTATTTGTGTAGGACAGAATGGAAAGATACTTATTAGTTCTCGCATCTCAGCCGTTCATCCCCAAATCCATTATGTTCCCCGTTTCGAATTTCCTCAAGATGTATATACGCAGAGCCAGTCCAGCTCCCGGTTTCGAAGTGCCTCATCGCAGAGATGAAGGGCCGATCTCCATTCTCTCTCCTTCAGAAATCTGTTCCCGCCGCCGCCGCTCTTCTTCTCTTCTTCCTCCTACTCACCGTCTCCCCTCCCTCCAACTCCAGTTATCACTCTCTCTTCCTCTCACTCTCCTCCAACGACACCGCCGCACAGCATCTACAAGCCCTCACCCGCCGGCCCCACGTTGCGGGGACTGACGCCAACTCCGTCGTCGCCGCTTATATCCTCAGCATTCTCTCTGCCGCCTCCATTCCCGCTCGCATCGTCCCCTACCACGTCCTCCTGTCGTACCCGCTTCATCGCTCCCTTTCTCTTCTCCCCAATGTCTCTGCCCCCGTCGTCAGTTTCGATCTCTCCCAGGAAATATACCCCGGCGACCCTTTCGCCGAGGTCGCGGCTGAGGTCCTCCCCACATTCCACGCCTACGCTCGCTCCGGCACCGCCACTGGCCGCGTCGTCTACACTAACTACGGCCGCGTAGAAGACTTCGCTAAACTTAGGGCAATGGGAGTGGAGGTTGCCGGAAACGTAGTTCTCGCGCGGTCTGGTCTCGTGTACCGCGGGGATATCGTGAGGAACGCGCAGATCGCCGGTGCGGTGGCTGCGATACTGTATGTCGATGCGAAAGACAATGGAGGGCGAACGGGAAAGTGGTTTCCGGAAGCAAGGTGGTTGCCGCCAAGTGGTGTGGAGGTTGGTAGCGTTTACCGCGGCGCTGGGGATCCGACGACTCCGGGGTGGGCTAGCGTTAGCGAGTGCGAGCGGGTGAGCGTTGACGAGGTGGTGGCAAGCGGCGTGATGCCGGCGATTCCGTCGCTTCCGGTGTCCCCGAGAGACGGGGAAGCGATTTTGGGGACCATTGGTGGCCAGGTGGCGCCGGAGGATTGGCAGGGCGGGACCGGAGCTCCGGTGTACCACCTCGGGCCGGGACCTGGATTACTCAACCTTACCTACTTGGTGAGATTTGAATTCTATTTAAGATATCTTTTTCTTTTCTTTTTATTTAAAAAATAAGTATATTTGATTTTTATAGTACACTTATTACTAAAAATTTAGAAGGTGACTAGAACTATTTATCCTAAGATTTAAGAAGGTGATAGAGGATATCATTATATTAATTATTATTTATTAATAAAATAAATATTGATTATATAATGTGTTGTGAATGATTATCATTTAATTTTATTAGAAGAAAAAGTGATATAAATGTGCTTAAGTATATTAGATTTAGTATATATAAGAAAAAGATTTATATGAAGATATAACTTCTATAGTTAATACTTAATAATGTATGATTAAGATTGAGAAATACTTCAAGAGTATTATGTGATAAAAGCATATTATGATGAAAAAAAGAGCATATTATGATGAATATATAGTAATTTAAAAAAAAATCTATTAATTTAGCTATCATATGAATTTTATTGTTGATCAATAAAAAGAGTTATTGATTGTTACATTGAATGTGGTGGAAATAAGAATGGTAGGATAAAGATGTGATAAAATAAAAAATATATAAATTATTGAATTACATCTATTAAAAATATATATAATTGAGGAAAATAACTTAGTCATAATAATGATGGGTGTAAAATGCACCAACTAGATGAGCAGATAAATTAATTGCCAAAGAATCAAAAAGAAAAAAATCAAGAAATACGCTACGAATAAAATTCATAGAAGTTTAAAAAGATTTGTAAATAAAAGTTAGATTCGGAATAGTTTTCTTACTGTTTTTCAAAGTAGTTTTTTAGTATAATAATTTTTTCAACTACAAATTATTATATTAAAATGCTGTTTTAAAAAGCAGTAAGATCTAACTATAAGTTCTTATACTAAAAACTAGTTTTCACTTAATTATGTGACATTGACATTTCTTATTAAGTTGTCATTTTCTTAGGGAAATGAAACCGTTATGATGATCCAAAATTTAATAGCTGTCATAGAAGGGAAGGAAGAGCCTGACCGGTAAGTTAATTCCATACAATTTTCTTGAGTATTCCTTGAATTTTATTTTTAAATATTTTTATTTTATTTTAAAGCCTAATGATTCTCACAAGTGGGTTTTTTTTAAGTAATTATATTGATCGCAAATTTAAATTTTTAACGGGTAACGGCATGCATAAACGAATAGTCACCCTGTCGCCCGCTAGTTCTAGATCCCTCTTGCTTCTCTTCTTCGGCTCTTTTTCTCTCCTTTTCATTGACTCTGTAGCACTCTCTTCCTCTCATTCACTCTCCTTCAAATTCTCTCTCTACTTCTCTATTTCTCTCCTTGTCATTTACTTTCTAGATATCTCTCCCTCTCTTTTTCTTGCAAAAAAAAGAAGAAGAAAAATAGAAAAACTATGTTGTATTTTGTCACCTCACAAATTTCACGCCATCACTGTCAATTTGATCAATGTGAGCATGCATAAGATACAATGTAAATGCCTTAAAGTTAAGCACCCACGCACATAATTCTAAGCAGCGAGAGATGTTAAGTATTTTTTTAGTGTAGGTGTTGAAGATCTATGTGCAGTTTTTTAAGCATGGTGTGTTAGAAGATATTGGGGGTAAATAAAAGCAAAACAAACTAGATAAAAACAATGAAGAAAGGAAAGCAAAAGTTACATGCAGAAACAGCCGCCCGATCTCACACCAATCTTCTTCAACCTCCATTCAACCGAATCCCCGCCGATCTACCTACTATTTGTCACTATGCTGATCGAAACACTCCTGATCCTGACCTCCTAGGCCACTGTGCTGAAGCCTCCACCTCAATCAGCCTCATACCGAAGCTTCAGTCCTCCACTTTGCCATACATCATAGAAAGCTGACTCCCTTTATAATTATTATTAATTATGATTATTATCATTATTAATTGTAACAATAATAATATTTATTATTATTATTATTAATAAAGAAGAAAATTACACAAAAATGAGAGAAGCAAAAAGAAAAGAAAAATAGAATTTTGTGCATTTGTGTCGATCCTCATACCCTCGACCTCAACCCAGCCGCCAACATCAACACTATCATCATTGTGACATGCATCGCCGCCTCTTTGATAAGATATAATGTTCCAAAACTCATTTTCGGCACTCATGGCACACCGTAAACCCACTTATACATGCTCTCGTATTCCGGTGCGGTGCTTGCGACAAGGCGGACATGCAATATAAATGCTCTCATAGAGTGGCTGGGATAACTTTAAGTAACCGCATATATGCTTCCGTGCGTGTGGGAAAAAAAAACTGTGCATTTTAAACAAGTGCCTCGAAAACCCATGCATGCTCTCCTAGCGTGGTGAGATTGAAGAACTACGGCCGCAGTGTATCATACCCAGCTCCTCAAATTTCTCCTAAATGGGAGAGATACCGGGAGGTTGCTGAAATTTGAACTAAGGACCTACACTTAAAGTTGTGAAATCTTGGGTTTTGTATGTTGAAGTTATTTAGGCTGTGGGGTAAATGGGTGATCCAATCTCTCTTTCTGTTGCTTTTTTATGCTACCATTTCTAGCTCAAAAGAGATAATAAATATGAAGTTCTAAATTCTATATGCCAGAGAAAAAAAATCATGATAGTATACTCCCAAGTTTAAACGGCTGACTTGTTGTAGTACACTATTATTTTTAATAAGTTTTTTTATTTTTTAAATCAAACTTATATTTTTCAAAGGAAAAAAAAAAATAATTAAATTTAATCAAAATAGTATCAAAAGAAATCAATATTTTTGTGAGAATAATCTTCACTACTCCACAATTTTTTTACTTTAATTTTAATATCATTGTTAATTATTATATATTTTAATATTATAACTTAATATTGATAAATGGATATCTATATTACATTAATTTTATTAATCTTCAAGATAATTTATTAATATTTTACATCATAAGGCTTGTTTGGTATTGCACTTAGAATATATACTTTATAAAATTGATAACATATTTAAATTCTAAATATTTATAGATACTGGTGTTCAGCCTCTTAGTTCTTCCCGACGCTGTTAGGAAAAGGGATTCCTCGTAGTTGAACCCACCTGCTGATTCTTATAGCTTCACTCGCTCATTTTAAAGAGGTAAAATGTTCTTATAATGCAAAATAATCAAGAAAAAATGTATAGAAGGTAGAAGCCAAGCCAAAATTAATAAAAGAGTGATCTTCAATCAATTACAATCAACTTGATTGCGCTATGAGTCACTATACATGCATGGCACTTCTGAGGAAAAATTGAGTTCATTCTGCTCGCATGCTGATTGTAGAACAAGTCGATGGGGATGACCATGGCTATCTTAGAATGTGGAATGGTCTTGAGATTAAGCACTTAGCCCGACCAAATTTAAGGGTTCGTTTGGGAAGGCTCTTCTACTGCTTCTTAAATCAATTTTTTAGTACAAAAATTAAAAATTTTATAATAAAAAGCTGCTTTAAGTAGTAAGAAAATCGTCCCAAACGAAAACTAAATCATGCTCCTAGCTTTAAGAATTGGAACGTTAATGATGAATTTCAATCTCGATGCATTGCTCTAACGTGTGATATGATCATATTCTAGTGTTGCATCATCTAGAATTTAAATCCCTAACTCACCTCTAAGAAATAGTTGGTTTTTCATGAGAGCTATAAAAGATCTCCTAGAAATGCTTAAAATAAATTTAAAACTTGGAAAGCTTGGATAGATTAAATATTGCAAATATGTTGCATGTTCTCATATAGACCAGAAACACCTTGAAGATCTATATGCACATTACTTATATTCCATCCCTGCTGTATCTGATAGTTTACTTTAAAAAAAAAAAGGCTTTTGATTTCTCTCTTAGCACATAGTCCCCTGCTTACTTTTGTATAACATTTTGTCATTTGTGTTTACTTTATTCATCTACTATCTGAGTCTTACTCTGAATCTTGTAATAGTTGAGTTATTTGAATTCAATGCACGTTAACATATTTTCCTGCTTTTCTTCATCTTAGATATTGAATTTTTAATTGTTTAATAAATTCCACACAAATAGGCAAAACTAAATTAATACTATCTGAATATGCAGATATGTACTTGTTGGTAACCATTATGATGCATGGACATTTGGGGCTGTTGACCCAAATAGTGGAACTGCTGCTTTCTTAGAGGTAATCCAAATCCAAGTGGCAGATTCTTCCTATCAAATATATAACAGGCATTGTAAGCTTCCAAATTTTGTTAAGAAATTTTCTGAGAAAATTTTTGATAAGCTCAATTTAGAGGGAAAAAGTTTGGGTTGGAATGTTCTGATCAAAATTTTTTCTCTATAGAATTTATACTAATTGGATTTTCTTTTAAATAAGCTTAACATAGATTTTGATTGATTAGCTATTTATTGCATCATCTCAAAGCAAATTATCCTAACTCACAATCATCCTGACTCAAATTTTCTCTTGATTTAGATGCTAGGAATTTGAATGAAGGGAAAGAAAATATTAAGAAACAATATTTTTGTACAATCTAAAGTTTAACTATTTATGAGCCTAAACTAAAATATATAAAAAAGAAAAATTATGCATTTGTGCATTTAATGTCCAATTTATTAAGAATTTAATGAAAGGTGGAAATCACGTGTTATAATTTTTTTGTGCTTTTTGATATTTCAGTGGTGTTATTGTAAATGAATATAGTTGAATATTAGGCTTGTAAAAATGACACAATGGAGAACAAGCCAACCCCATATAGTGAGACGAAGGCTTGATGTTGTTGTTGTTGTTATATTAGGTTTTTGTATAGACAACTTTGGTGCCATAATGGAAATTTGATAAAAAAATTTACATAAATGATTGTTGAATTATAATCACTTTATAATTATTTGCATTTCATTTCATTGTTTTCTTACATGAAATTTCGCTTCCTTCACTTTTCTAGAACATTTTAAAAATTGTAAGGTTAGATAATTATATCTTGAACATTTAAAAAAATAATTTTCTTATATTTGAGGATCAGATTTGTATTTTAAATTGAGATTTTTTATCACATGCAAGAAGAGAATGATGGGCTTTGAAAAGATTTGGAAGGGTTATAGAAGCAAGGAAAGAAAGGATATTAAGGTTTTGGACATATTTGGAGTTGGAGATTCTAGCCATTAAAATGATAAAATTTTCAAGGAAAATTTTGAGGAGCTTCATATTAAATTTTGAGATGTGAGGGAACTAATGGAGGTATCTTTATGAGTTTTAATTAGTGGTTATCAAGTTATGTTTTTCCTTAAACTTATTGCTTACAACATCAAATTTTCTCCAATTGTTAGGCTGTTGGCTTTGGCATCTTGGGGTTAATGTTGAGTTAGGAACTTATGAAGTTCTAGAAGTTTTGGGAGAATGCGAAGGATATCTTTGGAGGTATTGGTGGGGTATTGGGATGAGAGAGGCTAGGGTTTAGGGGTTGATCGAGCCTAGCTTGTAGGAGGGGGAGTTATGTTCGTGAGTAGAGAAATTAAAGTGGATAATTAAGGACTCACCTAAGTCCTAGGGAATTAGCCATTAGGCTTACTAGAATAATTTCATGTAATATTAGCACATTTAAAACATAATATTATTCAAATAGGCCTTTACAAGCTCAAGGCTTATTTTGAAAGCCCTTGGAGCCAATAAAACAATGCTACATGGATTTATGACATCTCATAATACAAAGAAAATGAAATTTAAAAAAATGCAAAAAAAATGCTTCCATAAAGGGGGATTTCAGCTAAAGCCAAAATAGGAAGATGGAGTGGTCTTGAGAGCGTGCAATCTTCCAATATCCTTTTTCTTTGTTTGGTGTGACTAACCCTATCATCAAGAACTTGATTTTAAGCCTTCCAATTATTCCCTATTGAATTTGGAGGGATGTGGGGGCAATTGTGCATTGTATTGAAAGTGGAGTGGCCTTGATATAAACATATACATGATTTCTTAATGAAGGAGCCACCCTCTTGTTTGATTGCCTTAAATTTTGTATTGTTGATGTTAATCACGATCATGAGGCTTCCTCCATCTTGATATCAACTTTTATTCAAACATTGATCATGCATTTGAATTGCATCTCAAGAAGTTACCAATCAAATTGTGTTCTTCATAATAACGATCCTCCAAACCCCACTTCATATTTGCATCAAAGCCAAGGGCTTTAAATAAGTCTAAAATCATGAACTTTGAAGGCACAAGTCAGCCGCGACATAAATAAATTGTTTTCACATTAGAAATTTGATATTTAATTTGATTTTCAGGACCCATCCAGATAGATTTATATGATTTAATTACTTTTTTCTATTGCCAATGTTTATTGAAGCCCTTTATTGTTTGGTTGTTATTTGTGACATTTTTAGGTTGCCCAAAGATTCGCCAAGATGCAAAAGGAGGGATGGAAACCTCGAAGAACCATTATCTTGTGTAGCTGGGATGCAGAAGAGCACCACCTGGTCTCGCCTCCCTTCCCAATCTCCCTCAGTTTTACAATTCCTTTTTTGTCAATTTTCTGAATGATGGCATCAATGTTGCTGCAGATAGGTTCAACAGAATGGGTGGAAGATAACAGAGAGATGTTAGCCTCAAGAGCTGTAGCTTATCTGAACATGGACTATGCTGTATCTGGTCGTGGATTCCATGCTTCTTCAACCCCACAACTTGATGAACTTCTCAAAGAGGCAGCAAAAATGGTCTTATTATGTGTCTCCTTTATTTAACTTGATGATAATACGATTTTTTACATACAGATTCAAATTTTTCTATATGCTCTAGTTGTATTCATTATCATCTGGGAAACTGCAAAATACTAATTTGTCTTAGTTTATGCATATGTATGTTGCTATTTTATTAGGTTTTTTAGCTGATTCTTCACATTTTTGCTGTGAAGGTTCAAGATCCTGATAATTCATCACAGACTCTATATGAATCTTGGGCTTCTACAGATTCTCCTCTGGTAAGTACTCGCGACTTACTAGCTACATGCGACCAGAAAGGCCTTTGGATCTACTTGATTATTCAATTATGCATCTCTTCAAATTATAGAAAAAAAAAAATTGAGGGAGGATATTTTGATCCAATTCTCATCAGGACAGGCTCAAAAATTGACACACGACATTAAATAACATAAAAAAGAGCAATTTGTTTTAATATTTTACTATTTTATCATATATTTTAAAGAAAATATTTTCATGAATTTGTATTTTATTGGTAAAATTATTATATGTATCAGAAAAATTTTTGTTTAACTTCTATGGTAATTATTTTATGATGATTATTTCTAAATGTTTCAATTCCGTGGTGAAAAGGTTGGAGTAGCTCCAGTGGCAAATAAGATTAGAGAGAGTCGCCTTAGATGGTTTGGTCACATAAAACGGCGACTTTCCGATGACCCAGTTATGAGAATAGATATATTAGATTTAACCTATGTTAAGAAGGGCAGAGGTAGACCTAAAAAGACTTTGTTAGAAAATATTATAAATGTACTTTCTTTATTAGATCTAAATGAGAATTTGACTCTTAACTTAACACAATGGAGAAAAATGATTCATGTAGCCTACCCCATGTAGTGGGATAAAGATTTGTTGTTGTTGTAGTTGTAGTTGTTGTTGTACTTCTAAATGTTTTAATATATTGTAATTTTATCATTAATTCTTGGTGCCCATCCTAACTGTAGTTAGGTCAGGTATCCTGACCCAGTTATTTTCCTCAACTTATAAGCTTATAAAGCAAAATTGCTTATGAAATAAAGATGAATATTGAACTTCATATCGAAAGATACGGAGGTTAGGTGGTGGTGGATCAGATTATGCGGCTTTTGTTCAGCATGTCGGTGTCCCTTCAGTTGACATGAGGTTTGCAAGAGGTACAATATCGATACTTTTTCTCTTTTTGTGAACTTTCAGTATCTTCAGAGTTTCAAGTATGTTTCTTTGGCATCCAACTTTGCAAGGATCTTCAACTCTTTTTTTCTTGAAAGTTTCTTAAATACATCTTTTTGGCTGGTGAAAGTTTCTAATATCTTGCTAAAATGATTTGTAGATTATCCTGTCTATCATTCCATGTATGATGACTTTTTATGGATGCGGAAATTTGGAGACCCGTTGTTTCATAGGCATGTTGCAGGTAATTTATGCCTTTTTTCTTGAGTGCAGCATGCATGATAGGAAAATAATTATATCAGGAACTCCAAATGCATTGTTTGTGTTGAGTGCATGACAATTGGAACAAAATTAAAGGACATTTGTTAAGAGATACAAAACGCAGACTTTTCTATTAAAAGAAAAAAAAAAGATTTTGATATTATTTTCTAATACAAATATTTTTTTCTTTATAGTTATTACACAAGTGTCATATTTTCTTTTATCAAAGCTACTTTTTTTAATAAATTTTCATGTTTTTCTTACACAATGACGTACAAATATGTTAGAAATGCCCGATGCAAAATAGTCGAAAAATAATATGGCCACCTGATACATCTCCCACATGCCTTTTCTTAACCATGTTATTGTTCAAAATTAATTAAATTTAATCAAAATAGTATCAAAAGAAATCAATATTCTTGTGAGAATAATCTTCACTACTCCACAATTTTTTTACTTTAATTTTAATATCATTGTTAATTATTATATATTTTAATATTATAACTTAATATTGATAAATGGATATCTATATTACATTAATTTTATTAATCTTCAAGATAATTTATTAATATTTTACATCATAAGGCTTGTTTGGTATTGCACTTAGAATATATACTTTATAAAATTGATAACATATTTAAATTCTAAATATTTATAGATACTGGTGTTCAGCCTCTTAGTTCTTCCCGACGCTGTTAGGAAAAGGAATTCCTCGTAGTCGAACCCACCTGCTGATTCTTATAGCTTCACTCGCTCATTTTAAAGAGGTAAAATGTTCTTATAATGCAAAATAATCAAGAAAAAATGTATAGAAGGTAGAAGCCAAGCCAAAATTAATAAAAGAGTGATCTTCAATCAATTACAATCAACTTGATTGCGCTATGAGTCACTATACATGCATGGCACTTCTGAGGAAAAATTGAGTTCATTCTGCTCGCATGCTGATTGTAGAACAAGTCGATGGGGATGACCATGGCTATCTTAGAATGTGGAGTGGTCTTGAGATTAAGCATTTAGGCAAACCAAATTTAAGGGTTCGTTTGGAAAGGCTCTTCTACTGCTTCTTTAATCAATTTTTTATACAAAAATTAAAAATTTTGTACTGAAAAGTTGCTTTAAGCAGTAAGAAAACCGTTCCAAACGAAACCTAAATCATGCTCCTAGCTTTAAGAATTGGAACGTTAATGATGAATTTCAATCTTGATGCATTGCTCTAACGTGTGATATGATCATATTCTAGTGTTGCATCATCTAGAATTTATATCCCTAACTCACCTCTAAGAAATGGTTGGTTTTCCATGAGAGCTATAAAAGATCTCATAGAAATGCTTAAAACAAATTTAAAACTTGGAAAGCTTGGATAGATTAAATATTGCAAATATGTTGCATGTTCTCATATAGACCAGAAACACCTTGAAAATCTATATGCACATTACTTATATTCCATCCCTGCTGTATCTGACAGTTTACTTTAAAAAAAAAAAAGGCTTTTGATTTCTCTCTTAGCACATAGTCCCTCGCTTACTTTTGTATAACATGTGTCATTTGTGTTTACTTTATTCATCTACTTTCTTAGTCTTGCTCTGAACCTTGTTCTGAATCTTGTAATAGTTAACATATTTTGTTGCTTTTCTTCATCTTTGATATTGAATGTTTTAATTGTTTAATAAATTCCCCACAAATAGGCAAAACTAAATTAATACTATCTGAATATACAGATATGTACTTGTTGGTAACCATTATGATGCATGGACATTCGGGGCTGTTGACCCAAATAGTGGAACTGCTGCTTTCTTAGAGGTAATCCAAATCCAAGTGGCGGATACTTCCTAACAAATATATAACAGGCATGAAAAGCTTCCAAATTTTGTTAAGAAATTTTTTGACGATAAGCTCAATTTAGAGGTGCTTAATATAGATTTTGATTGATTAGCTATTTATTGGATCATCTCAAAGCTAATTATCCTAACTCACAATCATCTTGACTCAAATTTTCTCTTGATTTAGATGCTAGGAATTTGAATGAAGGGAAAAAAAAAATCTTAAGAAAAATATTTTTGTACAATCTTAAGTTTAACTATTTATGAAACTAAACTAAAATATATAAAAAGCAAAACTATGCATTTGTGCATTTAATGTCCAATTCTTTAAGAATTTAATGAAAGGTGGAAATCGTAAGCTATAATTTTATTGTGCTTTTCGATATTTTAGTGGTGTTATTTTTTTTATTTCAGTGGTGTTATTCTAAATAAAAATAGTTGAATATTAGGTTTTTAAACAAGACACAATGGATAACAAGGAGTCATGTAGTCTACCCCATGTAGTGAGACAATGTTTGATGTTATTGTTGTTGTTATATTAGGTTGGTGTATAGATAGCTTTGGTGCCGCATTGGAAATTTGATAAAAAATTTACATAAATGATTGTTGAATCATAATCACTTTATAATTATTTGTATTTCATTTCATTGTTTTCTTATATGAAAATCCGCTTCCTTCACTTTCCTAGAACATTTTAAAAATTGTAAGGTTAAATAATGGTATCTAGAACATTTAAAATTTTACTTTTCTTATAATTGAGGATCAAATTTGTATTATAAATTGAGATTTTTTATCTCATGCAAGAAAAGAATGATGGGCTTTGAAAAGATTTGGAAGGGTTATAGAAGCAAGGAAAGAAAGGATATTAAGGTTTTGGACATATTTGGAGTTGGAGCTTCTAGCCATTAAAATGATAAATTTTTTGAGGAGCTTCATATTAAAGTTTGAGATGTTAGGGAACTAATGGAGGTATCTTTATGAGTTTTTAATTAGTGTTTATCAAGTTTTATTTTTCTTTAAACTTATTTCTTACAACATCAAATTTTCTCCAAGTGTTAGGCTGTTGGCTTGGGCATCTTGGGATTAGTGGGTAGTTAAGAACTTGTGAATTTGTAGAAGTTTTGGGATAATGTGGAGGATATCTTTGGAGGCACTGGTGGGGTATTGGGATGAGAGAGTCTAGGGTTTAGGGGTTGATCGAGCCTAGCTTGTAGGAGGGGGAGTTATGTTCAAGAGTGGAGAAGATAAAGTGGATAATTAAGGACTCACCTAAGTCCTAGGGAATTAGCCATTAGACTTCCTAGAATCATTCCAGGTAATATTTGCTCATGTAAAACATAATATTGTTCAAATAGGCCTTTACAAGCCTATGATTTCTCAAGGCTTATTTTGAAGGCCCTTGGAGCCAATAAAACAATGCTACATGGATTTATGACATCTCATAATACAAAGAAAATGGAATTTAAAAAATGCTTCCATAAAGAGGGATTTTAGCTAAGCCAAAATAGGAAGATGGAGTGGTCTTGAGAGTGCAATCTTCCAATATCCTTTTTCTTTGTAGTGTGTGACTGACCCTATCATCAAGAACTTGATTTTAAGCCTTCCAATTATTCCCTATTGAATTTGGAGAGATGTGGGGGCAATTGTGCATTGTGTGGAAAGTGGAGTAGCCTTGATATAAGCATATACATGATTTCTTAATGAAGGAGCCACCCTCTTGTTTGATTTCCTTAAATTTTGTATTTGATTTTGATCACGATCATGAGGCTTCCTCCATCTTGATTGCATCTCAAGAGGTTTACCAATCAAATTGTTTTCTTCATAATAACGATCCTCCAAACCCTACTTCATATTTGCATAAAAAAGCCAAGGGCTTTAAATAAGTCAAGATCATGAACTTTAAAGGCACAAGTCAACCGCGACATAAGTCAATTGTTTTCATGTTAGAAATTTGATATTTAATTTGATTTTCATGACCCATCCAGATAGATTTATAGTATTTAATTACTTTATTCTATTGCCAATGTTTATTAAAGCCCTTTTATTGCCTGGTTGTTCTTAGTGTTATTTGTGACATTTTTAGGTTGCCCAAAGATTCGCCAAGATGCAAAAGGAAGGATGGAAACCTCGAAGAACCATTATCTTGTGTAGCTGGGATGCAGAAGAGCACCACCTGGTCTCGCCTCCCTTCCCAATCTCCCTCAGTTTTACAATTCCTTTTTTGTCAATTTTCTGAATGATGGCATCAATGTTGCTGCAGATAGGTTCAACAGAATGGGTGGAAGATAACAGAGAGATGTTGGCCTCAAGAGCTGTAGCTTATCTGAACATGGACTATGCTGTATCTGGTCGTGGATTCCATGCTTCTTCAACCCCACAACTTGATGAACTTCTCAAAGAGGCAGCAAAAATGGTCTTATTATGTTTCTCCTTTATTAACCTGATAATAATATGATTTTTTGGATACATATTCAATTTTTTCTATATGCTCTAGTTGTATTCATTATCATCTGGGAAACTGCAAAATACTAATTTGTCTTAGTTTATGCATATGTATGTTGCTATTTTATTAGGTTTTTTAGCTGATTCTACACATTTTTGCTGTGAAGGTTCAAGATCCTGATAATTCATCGCAGACTCTATATGAATCTTGGGCTACTACAGATTCTCCTCTAGTAAGTACTTGCGATTTATTAGCTACATGAGATCAGAAAGACCTTTGGAGCTACTTGATTATTCAATTATGCATATCTTCAAATTATAGAAAAAAATTTGAGTGAGGATATTTTGGCCCAATTCTCATCAGGATAGGCTCTAAAAATTGACACACGACATTAAATACCATAAAAAGAGCAATTTGTTTTAATATTTTACTGTTTTATCGTATTTTTTAAAGAAAATATTTTCATGAATTTGTATTTTATTGATAAAATTATTATATGTATCAGAGAAATTTTTGTTTAACTTCTATGGTAATTATTTTATGATGATTATTTCTAAATGTTTCAATTGCGTGGTGAAGAGGTTGAAGTAGCTCCAATGACAGATAAGATTAGAGAGAGTCGCCTTAGATGGTTTGGTCACAAAAAAACAATGACTTTTAGATGACCTGGTTAGGAGAGTGGATGTATTAGACTTAACCTATGTTAAGAAGGGTAGAGGTAGACCTAAAAAGCCTTGGTTAGAAAATATTAGAAATGACATTTCTTTATTACTAAATGAGAATTTGACTCCTAACAGGAAACAATGGAGAAAAAATGATCATGTAGCCTGCCTCACATAGTGCGATAAAGGCTTGATGTGGTTGTTGTACTTCTAAATGTTTTAATATATTGTTATTTTATCATAGATTCTTGGTGCCCATCCAAACTATAGTTAGGCCAGGTATCCTGACCAAATTATTTACCTCAACTTATAAGCTTATAAAGCAAAATTGCTTATGAAATAAAGATGAATTTTGAACTTCATATCGAAAGATACGGAGGTTAGGTGGTGGTGGATCAGATTATGCGGCTTTTGTTCAGCATGTCGGTGTCCCTTCAGTTGACATGAGGTTTGCAAGAGGTACATATCTATACTTTTTCTCTTTTTGTGACCTTTCAGTATCTTCAGAGTTTCAAGTATGTTCCCTTGGCATCCAACTCTGCAAGGATCTTCAGCTCTTTTTTTTCCTTGAAAATTTTTTAAATAGATCTTTTTGGCTGGTGAAAGTTTCTAATATCTTGCTAAAATGATTTGTAGATTATCCTGTCTATCACTCCATGTATGATGACTTTTTATGGATGCAAAAATTTGGAGACCCGTTGTTTCATAGGCATGTTGCAGGTAATTTATGCCTTTCTTCTCGAGTGCAGCATGCATGATAGGAAAATAATTATATCAGGAACTCCAAATGCATTGTTTGTGTTGAGTGCATGACAATTGGAACAAAATTAAAGGACATTTGTTAAGAGATACAAAACACAGACTTTTCTATTAAAAGAAAAAAAAAGATTTTGATATTATTTTCTTATACAAATATTTTTTTCTTTATAGTTATTACACAAGTGTCATATTTTCTTTTATCAAATCTACTTTTTTTAATAAATTTTCATGTTTTTCTTACACAATGACGTACAAATATGTTAGAAATGCCCGACGCAAAATAGTCGAAAAATAATATGGCCACCTGATACATCTCCCACATGCCTTTTCTTAACCATGTTATTGTTCAAGAACATAAAAGATAGATTCTTCTCATCGATATGCTGATTTGTTTATTTTCTATGTCCCAAACTTCTTGCAATTTTTTTGTAAGCAGACAAATTAAAGATTACTGCAAACTAATGTTTGGCCGATATCTGAGAGAAGAATGCCAATATCATCAATGTATTCTACTTGTAATATTAATTCTTCAAGATTACTCAATTGCCAGTATATTTACTCTATTTGCTTATTATAATTTCTTTTCCACTAATTTCCTACCAAAAAAAAAATGTCTAACTTGAATCTTGCTATACTAATAAGTATAGCTGCAAACATTCTGGGTCTGGTCGCTTTAAAGTTGGCTGATGAAGAGTTCTTGCCTTTTGATTACATTTCCTATGCAAATGAGCTCCAGGTATACTTCCTATAACTTGCTGGTAAGTATTCAAGTTTTATTTTTATATTTTTTAAAAATTTTCACTCCATTTCAGGACAGGGCAAATTCAATATGACTACAAACTAATATTTAGCCAATATATGAGATTTGAATGCCAAATCAATTGTTTATCTCTCTTTACTAATATAATTTTAACCTCATATTAAGCAGAAAAGCACAAAGGTTTTAGAAAATGAGTTGCTGGGAAAGCCAGTGAGTTTTGCGCCATTACAGGAGTCTATAGAAAAATTCAGGAGGGCGGCTTCCAAAGTAGACAGCCAGAGGAAGGTATCTTCAAAGAAAATGTGCTTTCTTTCAGGAAACTTTAAAGATGTTTTATATCATGAAAGTCTAAAACTAATATAGGAATTGGAAAGCAAGGATTTGCTTTCAAAATGGAAGAAAGATCCTTTGAAAGTTCGAGAACTCAATGATAGGTTGATGATGACAGAGAGGGCATTTACTAATCGAGAGGGCCTCTTTGGAAGGCCCTGGTTCAAGCATTTGGTACATTGATTCTACTCTCTCTCTCTCTCTCTCACACACACACACACACACACGCACACACACAAACACATTTATTTGGTTAAATGAAATCTTATAATTATGATGAATTTGAAAGGTATATGGACCATCAAATCATAATGTGTATTTATCAAGGGCCTTTCCAAGCATAGATGATGCCATTGAAGGGGTGGAAGTTTCAAAAGGATTGGGTTCATGGAAATTGGTTCAACGTGAAGCTTGGAGGGTTGCTAGAGTAATCACTCAAGCTTCTCGTGTCCTTAATGGGGAGCTAACATGATCATAAATTTCTTGGACACAAAATTTCATATTCTTCACAACAAAAGTTATGAATAATGCATCAGAAAAGGAAAGGGATTGTTACTCAAATTAGTTTTCATTCCCCTGTTAAACATATTATTATTATTATTCTAACAATGTTTTCATGTTATATTAAAGTTTGTTTTTCATCCTTTATCATTGGTCATTGGAAGCTTTGCATTGTCATGAGTTATGTTATCTGCGAGAAATCAAGCGAGAAAATGATGATTAATCTCGATTGTCTTAGGCTTTGTTTGAGATAGCTTTCTTTATGTTTTCTAAAACAACTTTTTAGTACAAAAATTAAAAAACTTTTTATAAAATAGTAAGAAAGCTGTCACAAACGAAGCCTTAGTCTTTTATATTCTCACACATGAAAATTAATGTTAGTAAAGAGTGGAGCATAAATTTTTGTATATGAAAAACTCTTTGAAGTAAAATTTATGATGTCATGTCTAGTTAAATCAATTTAACTTCTACTATTTCATAGAATCAACAAGACTAGTCCATGTTAAACCCTAATTTGACCAAGGTGAGAAGTGGCTTATTTTTTTATGAAATTTTTAGATGTAAGATGGATGTTAGCACTTGGAAGTAGTGTGGGGGTGTTTGTAGTTTAATTCTAGCTTTTTTTTAATATAATTTTTCATGTATTTTTGTTAGAAAAATTGAGATTAGGTCTTGTTAACTTAAATTAGGCCGGCTTTGAAAATTTTAACATATCTTCTATTTTGTTTTTTTTTCAAAAGAAAAAGTAGGTTTTTCCCATGGGATGATAGAGGGAATGTATGAGAAGATTGTGCTTGAATTTATTTTGCATTTGCAAAAGAAAAATTTTGAAAAAATAACTTTCTCAAGAAAGAAAATCCTCCTTCCGTCGAGTCAATGGATAGTCTTGACTCTCCTTGCACCTTAAGACTTATAGTTTCCCATATTTACTTTGCACCCTTTTATCTAAATTACTTAAAATGAAATCTCCTAGAGTCTCCCATACCAAGCATGTAAAGTCAAATAATATAAAGTGTCTTAATTCACAACATGTTGATATACACTAATACATACATTAGAAGTTGGCTATTTGCCTTAAGTATGTATCATAGACTTTGTGATAAGCCTATGATGCTATCAATTCCCCAAATCTAAAAAAAAAAAAAAACTTTCTTCGTTCTAAAGAGTTGAAGCTTCTATACTCGATTGCTAGATCTAGCGCAAACTTAGAGAGCTCCTTCCATGTAAGTCATATATCTCTATGTGACGGTCTCTCTTTCACCTGATCAAAATTTGTGTTATCGTGTCCCATCTTATAGTGCCTTATCTAAAAGTATGCTCTCCATCACAGTAATATTTGGTTGCATGTTAATTTGCGCTTAGTTACTTTGATCACCTATAAAATAGTTATTCACAAAATTTCATGCAAAATATATTCGTTGAATGATAAAATACATTCAATATTAAATATAAATTTATATGAATGTCATTTGAAAATTTAAAAACTAAATACTCATGAGAATTTATACCATCAAAATAGGATATCTAAGTTGACCAGTCTTCTAGAGAGACTAGGCTCTGTAAGGATAAATACACTCGATAGCACCTCAAAAAAATACTCTTGATGACACGTGCATTTGTTTTAATATGTCCAGGTTCAAAAGGATGATTATGATTCAATGAATGTTATCCTAATAGGATACTTTATGCTTTGAGATGAATAAGTCCACAGGATAAAGGGTGAATCGCCATTAACAAAGTAATATGAGTATCAATTTATTGAAGTTTATAAAAAATATTTTATCCTAAGAGCTTACTGCAAAGTTATTTATATTTCAAAAAATCACAAAGCAATAAATAAAGGTGAAAAAACATCACATTAAAAGACTAAAGAAATTATAGAAGTAGCAAAATAATGTGTTGTGATGGTTGTAAAAGAATATGATAATAAGGCTAAGTAATAATAATGCCTCTACTTTTGGTTTTTATCACCTCTTTCAAATATATGTATGTCCACCAAGTATTGGAGTATACTTTAATGGAAATTATTATATATACAAAGCCTTCATAAGCTAAAAAGTATAGTAAAAAGTAAAAGTTTTAAATGGAACTATGAAAAGAAAAAAATATCTCTATCAAAGTGCAGAAAATAGCCAAACAACTAAGTACCAAGCAAGAGAATCTTCACTAACAACAACAAATTCAACCCAACAAGTCATACGTTTAATAAGCTATCAGCCTAGCTACATCATATCAAGGCTAACAACTAAGGCTTTGATATGTGTAAAAATATTGGCATTGTCAACTTATGGCTTACCACCATAATATTTTTTTGGATTTTTAAAGCTAAATTTCAAAAAAGATCTTGATCGAATAAAAAGAGATATGAAAATAAATGCATATTTTTTTATAAACTATAGAAAGATATGAACTAAAATTTTCAAATAGCTTTAGCCTTAGGCATTACCTAAAATAATCAAGTTAATTTTAAAAAATAATTAACGTAACATATCATAGGTTAGTTGCTGACTTGTCGTCCCGAGCAATCAATGAGAAGTGGTTATCATAGAATGATTTTCGTTATCAAATGAGATGTTACCCAATAGTAATAGTCAAATTACTATAATCGCAGACCAAGTCCTAAAATTAAAAGGTCTAAATCAATCTGGCCAATCAAAACTGACTAACCTCATGTATATACAAATGTAATTAATATGAGGGTAAATAGTTTAGAACAGCAACCACCAAACTTGATTCAAGTGTTTGTGAATGTTACAAACACTTAAACCATAAAAATATTTCAAACATTCAAGGTAACTTCCTCATGGTGTAAGGTAAGTCGAAATAAAGATAGTTACTCATAAGGAAAAGAAATGGTTCAACTATAGGCATATACTCACACCAAAAGTGTTCAATCACAAGGTATGATTAAACAATATAATGACTTAATCAAAAGAGCATGACCAAGTTGGTATAAAAATCAACCAAATGTGATATGGCTTAGTTCAAAAAGGATTCTTTTTAGGAATGACACTAAAATAGGGATAGCAACAAAAGAGCTTGATCTTACTGGGGAATGATTTAGCCATAAGAGCATGGCTAAATCAATGGGTAGTTTTGATCAAAACATTATGATCAAATCATAATAGCATAGTCATAAGAGTTTGACTATATTAAAGATGAACTTAATCAAAAGAGCATATCTAGTTTAAGATGTTTCTTAGTTAAATGAGCATGATTAAGACAGTAGGTAGTATAAGCCAATAAAGATGATTAGTCTAAGAATAGAGTTAGTTAAAAAATCAACCCAATGCAGGATGATTCTCAACCCAAGAGTATGACTAAAAGGAATGAAAAACACAATAAAAACATCTTTATCGTACTAAAGTAAACCCAACCAAAATGTATTGATTACATTTGTAAAATGTCTAAACGAAAGAGAATGATTGCACTTTCAAAGTCAAATTAGGTTAAGATTTTATGTAAAAATGATAAAATTCATGTCGTGATACAAATAGGGAAGACTAGAGTGATCTATAGATATGTTTCAAGTAGGTCTTATGGAATCCAATATTGATTGAACATAGAGGGGACGAGGTAGAGATTATCTTAGAATGCTATATTAGCTATCCTAAGACATGAAATCCCCTACTAATCAACTTGTCAAGAGTGGCAAAGTAATAATATACGTAAAAACATATATTGTAAAGCTTGACCCAACTCAATGAAACCTAACCATAGATTTTTAAATTGATATCAGTGCATGTGTAATGACCAAATGTCCCTAGACACATATCAAATGCAAGTCTAAAATATCATATGTAAATGACCAATAAACATTATATATTAAGAAATTGATCAGCCAAGATTGATTGGGGCTCCATATACAAATGTGTGCAAAAGTAAAATACATGAATTTTTTTCTATGAGCAATATGTATTAGATTAAACGAGTTTTAAATATTTTAGTTTTCCGAAAATAACTTTGGCAATTTAGTAAAAATTTTCAAAATTGTTGAAACTCAAAATATCTAAAATACTGATTTTTTTTTTTTTTTTTTTTTTTTTTGACATTTAGATTTATATTTGAACATTAGAGTTTTGAAACTGATATTGTGAAAAGATCCAAAACAGATAGACAATCAAAGTCAAAATTAAATCATATTTTTTTCAATTAAATAAATAAATAATATATGTATAATAATTAGGAAAATTAGTTAAAGTAATCAAGTTATGGTCAAAGTGGGTCAAATGAACTTTCAAATGTCTCTAAATAAGATAAATTATATTTCCATATATTATAGGTATTTTAAAATTATTTAGTATTTTTCGTAATTACAACTTAGGGGATGAAAAATAAATATTAAATTTATAAATGATTTTGGAAAATCAAATGATTACACCCAATGTTTAAGCAATCCTAAAATTTTCAACTATATTTCATGTATTTTTCATAATTAAATAAAAAAAATAAGTGATTTCTTAATTATGAAAAATAGAAAAATACCTCAAATAATTTTAGAAAAAATTGAATATGTTTTAAATAATAAACAAAGCTTGAGCAAAACTTGCCAAAAACACCCCCAAATTTTATTGGAAAATTATTTAAATATATCTAAAAATTCAAAAATTATGAAGTTCACTACTTTTTTATTTACTAGATATATTAAATAATCTATTATGAAGTTCACTACTTTTTTAGTTATTAGATATATTAAATAATCTCCAAAATTCTTTAATGATTTAAGAATTTGTCTAATCATGCCCGATATCTTTTTTAGTTTTAATAGAATTTTTAAATTAATATTCTAATCATTAGGAATTTTAACAATAACTTTAGGGTTTTGAAAAATCATAATATACAATATATATGATTTATCAAGCCTTGAAATAAATATCGGGGGCTTATTATGAGTCAATTGAACTATCTGAAAAGTTTGGAGACTCTATAAAGTCATTTAATATTTGTTTAATTTAAAACAACAAATTTTGTATTTTTTAATAAATAAAACAAATGAAATTTGGTGAAAGTATGTTTATTGGAATCTTTGTCCAATGATTGTAACTAGTCCAAATTTCATTGGATTTGGTTAAGAAGATAAGCAATTAATAGCAAAAATTCTTAAAAAATACCCTAAAACTCTTAAGCAAATGACCCTAATTATTGAATCTTATTCAAATAAGTTCCAATGGATGGCAAATTGTGGTCCTTAAGATTTTAGGGTTCAAACTATAGTTATGGATGTGAGAGAGTCACCTGGCTTAAAGAAGGCAAGTGAAAATTTTTTCTCGATAGAAAACTCGTCAAGGTGGGGGCACCTAACTGTTTTTACAATGGACTTAACTCTCCTTGTTGAAACTCGTACATCCCCACAAACCACACCATATAGAATAAAACTAGGGGGGTGTAGGTTCTTTACCAACATGAGTCTCTAGACCTTTTGAAATAAATCCCTCACCTTCATCTAAGTGAGATGCAAATAACCCTCACTCAATTTGTTTTGGAATAAGTTAGTTTACTGGGTTATCCAAGACCCAACATCAACCTTTGGGTCAATAGTAGGCTAAGCTCATCAGTGATGTTCAAGTGTGATTGAGAGCTTTAAAAAGTTCTAATGAGATTTAGGAAAGTCTTGCGTCCAATTAATTGATTTAATTTAGTTTTTGGTTAAATTAAGCTCAATTGTCTCATTTGAGCTCAAGTGAGTCAAATCTAGGTCAATTAAACTTAGTTGATCCAATCAATGCCTCAATTGACCATGTGATGATTTGATCTATCTAGGGGCATCTTATGATGAACTAAGTGCCTATCCAAATTGATAAAATTAAAGATTGGGAGTGATTTGGACAAATTGACCTTTAAGTGTTTAAACTGGGTTAACCTTAGCTTTTGCAAACCAATTGACCAAACCATAGGCCTAATTGAGATCTATGTATCTTAGCTAATCTTAAGTCATCCACCAAAAGCTCCAAGGCCTATTTGCTAGGTCACTTGAAGGTCCTAAGTCCATTTTGGTCATTTGAACCATATAGAATTAGGTTTGATCTTTCATGATCAAAAGAGTTAACCAAAGCCAAGTCAAAATCTCCTACAAATCGTATCATGTATGAACCCATCAGAGACATGTCAAAGAAGGTTCAATTTAAACCAATGAGTTCAATTTGATTGAATTAGTCTAATAAGGTTCACATTTTTTAATAGAACTCTTTATTAAAAATTATTTAACATCATAAAAATATATGAAAACATAGATTAAAAAATAAATAAATTATTGATGCGGACATCCAAGGGTGAATGCTTATCTGAGGAAGAGACGAAGATCAACGGCCGAGATCATTCCACTTTATCTTAATTTACTAATTATATTTTTTTATTTTATTTATGCATTTTTCATTTTTACCATTTTTTGAGGGAGTTGTCCTTTGTAAGCCCTAGGGGCATGTTTTTCTTTTTTAAGTTTCTTTCATTTTGAGGCCTATATATAGAAGCTATTGCAATTGTATTGGGATGATGGAGCTTTAATAAAAAAATTGTTCTACACTTTTGTTCATTGGGAGGACTTTAGTGAGATCCCTATGGGAGGGAATCGTGGTATCCACTAGCCGCAAGATGGGTCCGGGCTCGTGGCTTGAAGTCCATTGGTGAAGGGCAACATATCACTCATCAACCATAGGAAGCGTGAGGGCTCACAGTTTTATCTTTCTTTCCATGAACTCCTTTTATCTTTCTCCCTTGACCGTCGGTCATACCCCTCCATAGCTGCCGGCCAAGCTTCCCTCTTTCCCTCCACCCGTCGGCCACTCCACCACCATCTCATAGTCGGGAACCCCATCCCCTCCATTAAGCGCATGTCCCCTTCCCCACAACCCTCCCCTTTCCCATCGAAATCCACACCTCCTCCCTCTTCCCTTGACTCCACCCATTCAAATCTTGCATTCAAAACCATCCAATTTGAGTCCTTATTTTGAGAACAATTTAATTTAATATTCAAATAAATTTGAATTTTGAATTTGTTTCCTAAAATGAAAATCCCTATTTTAGAAAAGTTCCTAAATTCAAGCCCATTTGAATTTTAAATAGGGTTGGAATTAAATCAATCCATCATAATTTAAAATTCTAATTCAAGCAAGCATTAATTTCTCTCTCTTAAATCCCTCTCCTCTTTGAAGTTGTAGGCCCCCCTCATCCACAATTTTGAATTTCAAATTCAAATAACATCTTGATTACTTTCCTAAATTATTCAATTGTTAATTTGAAAAGCTTCTTAAATTGAATTCAAATATATTTGAATTTCAAAAACATTTCCGAGTTAATAAATCCATTTTAGGAAGCCCCACCAATCCTTCCAAATCTGAAATTAATTTCAGATTTAATTCTCAATCCCAATTAATGCTTCATTCACATTCATGAACTTAGGCATCTCATCCTTCCCTCTCACTTGATCGGTCCCTCTCTCCCCTCTATCCTAATGATTTTCTTCCTAATTAAAAATCTCAATTAAGGAGATAATTAATTCATCTCTTCCCTCCCTTCTTTCTTGTTTGAATTTCAAATTTAAATTCATTAATTAAGAAAAATCTGACATGGAATTGTATATATTTAATTTTTTATTACCCCCCTCCGTTCTACATCAATTACCCCTTGAGTTAGGCTTCTTTTGGGGCGACTTTTTTACTCCTTAAAGCAGCTTTTTAGCATAAAAATATAATTTTTGTACAAAAAAAACTGCTTTAAAAATCACTAAAAAAAATAGTCCCAAATGAACTCTTAATAGATGGGGGCATTACTCCATTAGGTGAGAAATTATTCTGTGCGGACGTCGAACGCCGTCTAAAAACCAACCAGAATGCATCATGTCACCCTTCGCTCTGTACTGCGGCTCGGTATCGCTCGATATCACTAACGTGACGCAATCTGATTGGTCTCCGGGCATATTCTACGTCCGATCTCCACATTGAATAATTTCTCCAATTAGGCACACGAGACCTCAGGGAAAGGGATCAGTCATAGCTCTAGTTTCCATGTAAAAAAATCTCAGTACCTCATCCATTCACTGCTTTTTTGGGGGGAAAAATTTGGGCAGAACCCGTATATTAATCAACTGAAAAGGTTACATGTGAGAAAAAAGATCTAAAGCCTCAAAAAAAATGAGGCTGGCTTGAAGAAGCCCAAAAGAATTGCGCAAAAATTACAATCTTTGAATATACCAATAGTAGCACAGCAAAAAACCCATAGCAGTAATTGGGTCTGAGAGCATTCAGAGGACAAAGAACAGCTTGCCTGGACTCAGAAAAGTAGAGACGTATAAATAACAATACTGGGGTTCAACTCTTTCCTCAAAACTGTCTATCTTCTCAGCCTAATTCATTAACTAAACGATTCAGAAGTTTTTTTGGGATTATTTTGCTACAAGACAACCTACACTTCCGTAGCTGCACTGAGCTTTCAAAGTTCGTATAGAGGAATGCTGAGTGTATGGTATCTTCTTAACAAGTTGAGTGTAACACTCCAGGTAAAGATGAGTGCTACTCTCAGTCTAACCCATCAAGGTCAAATAAGCCTCAAATCATCTGCTTTATATATATTCATTGATTTCATTTATGACGGCTTTCTTATTGTTTCTTTAACAACTTCTTAATGTAAAAATTTAAACTTTTGTGTCAAAAAATTACTTTAAGAAACAGTAATAAAGCTATCCCAAACGAAACCTAAATATAGATCGGCATCTCAATAATGTAAATATGATGATCATAATATTACTATGCTAAGATTAGGATAATGAAACTAAAGAGCTCAAAGCATAATGTTTCCTCTTACAAAATATTCAAATGAAACATTAAACACATGTCACCATTAGAATATTCAAGAATGAACAATACTTAGTAACTCTGTAAGAATAGATATACAAATTATAGAGCAAATAGTGCATAATATTAACTCCTAGTTCAGCCTCCAAACAGCTGAAATTAATGCCTCAGCTTCTCATCACTTAGGATTTTGCTATTAGAGGTGCGTAAATGCTTTCTTTGATCTACAAGTTAAAAGCTACATAATCTCTCACAAAGATTATTATTAAACATAGAACAAAAGAGCAATCTAATAAAAATACTGGAACCTAATAGATACAAAGAGTTTTATTAAGAGCTGAGAAGACTAGATGATGAACGCTTCAAAAACTTCTCAAAATGGATCTTACATTTTTTTGCTAAAAAACCTCGCCAATTCTTCAACGCCATTGAAATGGGGTTAAAGTGGTATTTATAGGCAAAAGGTGAATCCTTAAACTGTCTCCAATGTATCTATACAAATCACAAAATTCCCATTAATACAAACTAGTCGCTATGCTCAAGTATTGGATGATCATATGTAAGATCAATTTTAAATTTCAAGGAATTTTGTTTCATTATACATATGATTGTAATAAAAGACGGTCTTTTTACTGCTTTGTAAAGCTACTGCTGATGAAGTAGTTATTTAAAGTTGTTATAGAAGCTTCGTAGTACAAAAGTTTCTTGAAAATAACAAAAAAATAGTGGCCAAATAGAGATTATGATTATTGTCATAAAAACAAAGTAGAAAAGAAATTATCCCAAACGAAACCTAAATATCCAATGATTAGTTCAAGACAATCGTTGGATAACCATATACACGATTCACAATCATATGATCAATCAACATTGTATGAATGCTAGGATCATATGTACAAGTACAATCCAATAGTAAATCATATTTTAGTATTTTGCAAAGTAATTTTCAAGTTTAAAATATAAACATACAATTCTGAACATATATTTTGATGTACTTAATAAAAAATTTTGCAAATTTAAATTATTACGTACATCATTCCTTGATCTTTGAAGTAAAAATAAACTCAAACAATTTACAAAAACAAACGCACTAAACTACAACAACCTTGGACAGACCTTCGCACTTTATTCTTCGTTAATGTTTATTTTGAGTCTATTCCTAAGCGATCAAAGCTCCAAACTAGTCCAGTGAACATCATCATCTTAACCAAGGATCTAAATAAATTATAAAAATATTTAACAAATCATTAGAAAACACTACAAAATTTGTTACTGTGAATTACACCTAACTCACTTGGGTTTATCAGCTCAACATTAAAACATCAAAAAATATTTTAAAAAAATTAGTAGCTGCATGACCCAAATATATGTTGGTCAGAAGAGCATTCCTCTTAGATAAAACTCAGTTCCCATCCACAATTCTCACAACCAAAAGGAAAATGAAATCACAAAATATGTGAACAGTACAGTAAAATAGCTCCAATAAAAAAAATGATAAAACCTCAAGTTGATCTAGTAGGTGATCAATCACATCTCATGATTAAGGCATCAGTTCGTAGACAGATCAAAAAGATCATGTTAGTTTCAACAGTTTGGTTTTTTTCATAAAATTTGCTGATATGGAGATCATAACGTTGAGATAGAGCAGGATGTCAAAAGGAGTCTAGAGGCAAATTCAAGGCTTCAAAAGTTGAATTCCCAAAACAAATTTCAAATTATAAGAAAATAAGGATACAACAAAATAATGATGAATTTCAGTTTTTACTTTCTCTTTGAAATTTGTTTAGGAAGTAAATTAGACCAATATTTAATATGATTACCTATTTAAAGGCAGGATTTTTACAGAAGAAATTAATATAAAATTTCCTATTTCCTTTTGTATTTTCTCCTCCTCTTCTCCTTACTTAAAATAGCCACAGCCGCGCAAGGGGCCCAATCCTTGCCGGTCTGCTATGGCTGCCGCTACATTGCACCGAATTCTGCCACTGCTTTGTTGATTTTACAGCAAAACAGAACTGGATACAGCCACTAGCTGTTTTCCAGTGGACTGGGGAAAAAAAGAGAGGAAAAACAATCTAAAGAAAGGAAACATAAGGAAGAATCACGCAAGCAAAACATTAGAAAAGTTTATTGATGTAAAAAAAACTAATTCTTCATTGGAGTAATGCATGAAGCATGCGAGGGTACAAAAATTTTCTTTTCAAGAGCATAATCACAAATTTCCAAGGACAAATACTTGAAACTTTGTTTCGCTCGGCATAGAAAACACTTAACTCAGTAAGAAAAATAAAAAACAAAAAATTTTGATGCGCAAGCAGCCATCCTTTCTAATCAAAGATCGCAACTTTCACTACTCAAATCATTAAATTTACCTCAACCTCAATAAGCTTCAGCCGGTCACGGTACTCCTATCCCCCATCCTATTTATCACTGTAACGCTGCCGTCCTTCCTAGCTACTATCACAGAAGTTGTCATGCCCAAGAACATCCCGTGCTCCACAACACCGACAATCTTCAAAATCGCATCGCTAATCTCATCCAAATTACCCGTAATCCCCTTTTCAAAAAACAGATCGATAACATAATTCAAATTATCCGTCACAGATGGAGTCATTTCATCTCCAGAAGTGGTCCTCAGCCTCAAATCGAACCCAGGGACCCCATCGAACAGCCGCCGGAGCTTCCCCATAGTGAAGCTCCAGCAGAAAGGGATAACCTCAACAGGCACAGCTAGGCCGCTGCCGCCAAGTAAGTTCACCATCTTCGTCTCGTCGACGATGACAACGAATCTCTTGCTAGCCCCCTCGATCATCTTCTCCCGAAGGAGGGATCCGCCACGGCCCTTAACCAGGTTGAGATGGCGATCGACCTCATCAGCACCGTCGATGGAGAGGTCCACGACTGGGTGATTATCTAGGTCTGAAAGGGGGATGCCAACTGCGCGAGCATGAACCTCCGTTTTCTTTGAGGTCGGAATACCAACGATGTCGCGAAGGATGCCGCGGCGAATGAGGTCGCCTAGGCGGTCGAGCGCGTGGGCGGCGGTGGAGCCGGTGCCAAGGCCAATGACCATGCCGGATTCCACAAGATCAACGGCACGGTAGGCAGCGATGCGCTTAAGTTCGTCCTGGCTTAGTTCAGGAGCAGGGGCGGCGGAAGCGGTAAGCGGCATTTCCACTAGGCGGCAAAGGGGGGAGGGTACCACGAGGTCTAGGGATGGCGAGCGGATGATGGGACCCCGCATTTTGCTTCCCATGAGGAGGAGGTAAAGACTTTCGGTGGCAGACAAAGATCGGCAGAAGATACCAGGGACGGGTGGTCGATATAAAAGGCGAGAGGGAATCGAGGGTTAGGGTTACGTGATCGACTGGTACTGTATTTTATTTTTTAAAAGTTTGACCAGCGACTTGATAGCGGATCAGGTGCGCTAAAATACAAATTGAACACCATAACTATAATTTCAAAAAAAAAAAAAAAAAACATGTTGATAATATGATAACTATCATTAAATTTGTAGATAATTTTTTTTTTCATGCATGTTCTCAATTGATTTTATGATTTTATTTTGTTTATTAGGGCATCTCCAATTGAACGACAAATAATCGTTTGTTGTTCTTCCGTCGCTCCAACCAAGCGACAATTTTGACGCTATTTCATCGTGGATGAACAGTGTGACGTCAATATTGACTTCGCACTATTCACTCGCTTTTTTTTTAAATTGAAAATTAATTATTAATTTTAAAGATTCCAAGTTTAGAAAATTTTTTATTACTAATTAAGAAATAATAAATTAGAAGTATAGAAATCTATTTTTTTTTACATAATTAATTAATGTTACGTTCAGGAGTATTCACGGTGGTAGAAAAATATAAAATTTAGCATCTTAGCGTTGTACAAAAATCCGGTATGCAATCAGATAAGAGAGAGGGTCTAGCATTTATGAGACACCAAGATTTTTACTTGGAAAACTCCTGAAATGGGGAAAAACCACGGGGTCTAGCCTAGTTTTAATGGATCCACTATTATTTGTAGTTGATTACAATTAAGGCTCTTCCTTAGGGGGAAGGCCATGGCTTGATGTACATTATATGAAGTACATAATGAGAATACAAAGAGTCACTATTGACGTGTTCGTTTGGTCGGAAGGACCGTAGTCAGCAGGTGACGGAGGTCGGAAGGACTGTAGTCGGTAGGCGACGTAAGTCAAAAGGACCGTAGTCGGCGGGCGACGGAGGTCGTCGGAAGGACTGTAGTCGGTGGATGACGTAAGTCGGAAGGATCGTCGTTGTCTGACGACGAAGGTCAGAAAGATGGCGTCAGGTAGAAATCCAGCAATAGACCGAAATCCAGCATCAGATAGATGTTCGGGGAAAATCTAACAACACGCAGAAGTCTGACGTCGGGTAAAAACTTGGCGACGAGCAGAGGTCCGATGTAGGGTAGAAGTCCGACGTTAGTTGGCAGTCGAGGAGAACTCCGATGTTATATGGTATTCGGGCAAAACTCCGGCGTCACTTGAAGTTCGGGTGAAACTCCGGCGTCACATGAAGGTTGGACAGAAATATGGTGTCACTTGAAATTTGGGTGAAACTCCAGCGTCACTTGAAGGTTGGACAGAATTCCAGCGTCACTTGGAGTTCAGGTGAAACTCCGGCGTCACTTGGAGGTAAGGCAGAATTTCGACGGTGGTCGAGGAGGAGTTTCTTCCCTCCTATTCTTCTTCTCTTCTCCTCTTTTTGCTTGGTCCCCCTCTCAAGAGAAATGATGGGCTATTTATAGATTTATGAAGTGGCATGGCCCGTGAATAGGGGAGAGATCACGGGTAAATGGGGAGTCGTTAAATGGACGACCGATATTGAATCCCTTAATCATGTACCATTCGTTAGACATTTGAAGGTCTTAATGATGTCAGCATTCAACAATTTTGGACTCGTTGGATTCGTTTCGTCGAGCCACTAGATTCGACTATAAGCATGTCATGTTTAAAAATCATTTGGTAACTCAATTTGTGGTTCAAACTTTCCAAGAGTGCTTCGGGTCCTTGATTTGGACTCATTTGAACTCGGATTAAGTCGAATTTGATGTCGTTGGGTTCCTATTTTCGGACAATCAGTTCGACTATAAGTTTGCTGAAATCGGAGTTCAAATGATTCCAGATTTAATTTTTGAAGTTTCCAACTTGATTTTTGCCTCGAGATTCGTGTCTGATCAAGATAATTTTTTGATGACATATCAATTAATTTAAGATAACATTAAGAAAAAAATCAAGATAAAATTCTCATACATATAAAAGATATCGAGAAGTACAATACATAGAAAAAATCAAAATATAGAATGCATTCGGATAACAAAAAATAAAAATAACTAGTAATGACAATCTAATAATCTAGAAGATTTGTATCGACTCCACCAAGATCACTGAGATATTGTCCAAATGAGTTTGAAGAAGGTGGTTGTTGTTGTTCGAACCTCTTTTATAAAATTTGGGCATGTTCAGCTTAGACAAATGCACGAACATCAGAATTATGTGTGGGTCTCCGAAAGGATTCCGCTCGTGTGAATTCAAATGCAAAGAGTACGATCACACTATCCCGTAGGACAAAATGGTCGTAGGCGTTTACAATCGACACAAACAGGCCGATGGAAGAGCAGATGGAGTTATAGATACGATTAGCCATGGAGGATAGCGGCTTTCACCTACCAACCTCGATGGATAATAATATCTATAACCCAAAAGTTCACGAGATTTCCCCCATTCGATACATCAGCTCGAATGGGGTTTATTTGATTGTGGGGATCGGTTTCCTACGGGCGCAAGCCCCCGTAGTTAATTACATCTTAGACCTCGATCTAAGAAAACTCTCGATTAAGGATGTTGGATTATTCACTTCTT
>NW_021444229.1:376800-400172 GCF_001605985.2 Dendrobium catenatum
ACGTCCACTCCTTGGAGGAACCCTCCAAGTATTGCACTAAAATCGTGACTCTCCTTTAGCCCCCACAGCTAGGCGGAGAAGCCCTTACAAAATCACTTCCACCTTCCCCGATACGGCGGAGTCGTCGGGTCCTTTGACACCAAAGAGATCTTCTTCTTTGGTGAACTTACCTTGAGACAAGCCTTGAATCCGATGGTACTAAGGTGCGAGTTCGCCAGAGGAACCGTGTGGAATCCCCTCCACACTCCCTTGAGTTCCTTCCCCTCACAGGATCTTCTCCTTCTCAAACTTCACCCTTTTCTCTCTCCCTTTCAAGCTCTCTCTTCAAGTTTCCCCCACAAGAACGAATCTACAATGGCTGCCAAAGATGCTTACAAAGTGTCATGCCATAGCTTAAGTAGAAGCTCTCAAAACGAGCTCATTAATGCAAGTTGCCGACATTATCGTCCAGGATGATAGACATATCGTCATGGTCGATTAGTTCAAATATGAGAAAAATCGTCCTGAATATCGCCCTGAAATGAAGCTGGATGATGTCTAATCATCCCGGACGATCTTTCGATCGGCCTGGACGAAATCTCCATTAATTTCTTTACAAATCTGCATGAGAAATTTTAAAAAAATTGTCCTGGATCGTCCTGGACGATATTTTATAGTCCAGGCCGATCCACTAGGATGATATCCAAAAATAAGAATTTCCTAAGTAGATCTGGCGGCAGATTCTTGCTAAATTGAGCCGATCGTCCTGGCCGATACAAAATCGTCCAGGACGATGTGTTTATAACGGCTGCCTTAATGAGGATGCTCTAATTAAGGTTTCTGATTTTGGACATATCATCCAGGATGATATAAATATCGTCCCGGCCGATATTTACCAAAAATAGAAATCTTGTAGGGAACAATAGGAAATCTTCCAAGTTATAAATCAACAGATGCCACACCAAATACAACAGACTTAAGAAAAGAAAAAGATTACAAAGTGATACAGACCTAGTCTACCCAATCTTGAGCTGGTTCCAAATTGCAGTCTGATCGTGTGGACCTGAAACGTTAGTACATAAGGCAATCGTAGAAGAATAAGGAATGTTTGTTATTATCAAAATCATAAATCATAGATCCACAACAATCTCCCCCTTTTTGATGATGGCAAACAATTTCAATTTGAATTTTTTTAAAAAATAATTTATCCTAATCCCCCCCTCACTAGAATAATCCCTTATAAAAAATAGGGAAGATAAATATATTTTTATTGTTTTTAATTTTTTGAAAATAAGATACAACCACGATAACAATACAAAAATTCAACAATACATTCTCCCCCTTTGACATTATCAAAAAGAGAGGAGGCACAACCAAAATGACCAAAAGACAAAAACATTCCTTGATTTAGTGAAAAATAAATATTCTTAAAATGAGAAAGTTACCTTTATGTTTTAATCAAAATTTTAGTAGAATTGGATTGACAACGCATAGCCCAGTAAAGATTAGAAATTCAAAATTCGATAATCCAAACTCAATTTTTTTAAAAAGGCTCAAAAACTTTTTAATTCAATATCTAAATCATAAAATAAATTAGAGAAAGAAACAAATATTTTTCAAAAACTCATTCTATAAAATCTATCTAATAGAAGATCAATGCATGAATTTTTGAATCAAGAATCAAGATTTTCAAACTCAAGTATCGAAAGTATCAAGGATTTTCTTAAGTTTTTTAAGAAGTACAAGAATGGTAAATATTTACTTTGTGGGCTCATTTTATGCCTCTTGACAATTAGTTCACGCATTACGCATCTTATGATACACTTTGTGTATTCTATATTTTCAATTTGGCGTCTTTGCGCATCTTTATTTTTGACATCATTGGCCAATTTTTTGAATATGCTTCCTTTCTTAAATCTTAAAAACAAAGAAAAACCCATTTTAGTGACAAAGAGAATTTCTTGATTAAGAAAATTATGAGTTAGATTCAAAAACCTGCAAAAGATTCCTATGCGATAAATAAAACGTAGGGAGATGAAAAATTTTGTTTCACAAATCAATTTAAAAGATGAAAAATATTTTAAATCAAAAGTAGGATAACCTCTTTTAGAAAATAGAGATTGAGAAAAAAAATAATGAGTTTTCTTCCTTCGATTGTTTTAGAGAAGTCAAACACAACTTACCAAAGATTTCAAGAAAAAACATGAAGTAGATTTTTCATTTTTAGAAAAGTGAATGTGTGTGTTGATCAGAGAGAAACTTTCACGAAAAAAATTTCAAAGAATAAACAAAACTAAAAAATAAAAATAAAAAAAAGAAAATACAAAAACACAACACAAAAACACGAAAGGCTCTTAATCATTATCTTTCTCCTGGTCCGATGCTTTAGAGATCAGATCTGCCCTTGAGATTTTTTGCCTTTCATTATTTCACCAGTTTAAATTTTGCTTCGCCTTGCCCTTTTCTTTCGTAGGAAGCATTCTTAAATTAGGGCACTGGTTTTTCATATGTTTAGGCTTCCTGCATCGAAAGCAAATAACGTCAGAAGAAATCTAGACATCTTACCACTTTTACCTTTTTTCAACTTTTGCTTATGCTTTGGTGAGCTTTGTGATTTGCTTGTCAGGTTCTTGTATTCGTCACCAACTAAGCTTCTTTTTTTCGTATCTTCAGCTTTTAGAATGATTGTTTCACCTGCATCCAAAAGTCTTTGACCCAAATTTTGCTCGTAGGTAATGAGTGAGCCAATCAAATAATCAATAGAATATACATTCAAATATTTAGATTCACATATAGCAATAACTTTAGGAACAAATTTTTCCAGTAGACATCGAATAATTTTGTTAACTTTTTCACAATTTGAAAAATCTTTTCTTAAAGCATGCAATGAGTTTACAATTTGAATGAATCTGGAATACATGTCTAAGATCGGTTCAAAAGGTTTCATTAAAAATAGTTCAAAATCATGCATTAACATATTCAACTTGGATTGCTTGATTTCATTAGTGCCTTCGTATATGGTATGTAGTTTATCCCAAACTTCCTTACCAGTAGTGCACGTGGATACTAGCATAAAATCTTCAGAATTTAAAGCACAGAAAAAGTAGTTTAAAGATTTTACATTTAATTGAGCATTTACTTATTCTTCCCTGTTCCATTGATTAAAAGGAATATCAGTTTTAACTCTATTAATAATACGTGACGGTGATGAATAACCAGTTAAAATTATATGCCATATATGAAAATCAATCGATTGCAAAAAAAATAGACATGCGAGTTTTCGTAAAATCAAATGACATATTTTCAAATAAAGGAGGTCTGGTAATTGAATAACCTTCCGCAACATTACGATTAGCCATGGATCGAAATTCAAAAACTTTTAAAAACTTATTTTATGAAAACTTGCTCTGATACCACTTGAAAGTGCTCAGATGGCACTTGAAAGTTCGTTAGGGATGTTAGGCCTTATAGAACTGGCCCAAAGCTAATTAAAAGAGAGAGATGATGTGGAAAACTTTAAAACCAAAGATAAAACTCCAACCAAAATCACCACAAACAAAGTGCGGAAGAAAAATAAATGCGGAAGCGATAATAAGAAAAGAACACACCGGATTTATAGTTGTTCGGTCAAACCTTGACCTACGTCCACTCCTTGGAGGCACCCTCCAAGTATCGTACTAAAATCGTGACTCTCCTTTAGCCCCCACAACTAGGCGAAGAAGCCCTTACAAAATCACTTCCACCTTCCCCGGTGCGGCGGAGTCGTCGGGTCCTTTGACACCAAAGAGATCTTCTTCTTTGGTGAACTTACCTCGAGACAATTGCGAGTTCGCCGGAGCAACCGTGTGGAATCCCCTCCACACTCCCTTGAGTTCCTCCCCCTCACAGGATCTTCTCTCTCTCAAACTCCACCCTTTCCTCTCTCCCTTTCAAGCTCTCTCTTCAAGTTTCCCCCAAAAGAACGAAGCTACAATGGCTGCCAAAGATGCTTACAAAGTGTCATGCCATAGCTTAAATAGAAGCTCTCAAAACGAGCTCATTAATGCAAGTTGCCGACATTATCGTCCAGGACGATAGACATATCGTCCTGGCCGATTAGTTCAAATATGAGGAAAATCGTCCTGAATATCGCCCTGAAATGAAGCTGGACAATGTCTAATCGTCCCGGACGATCTTGTAATCGGCCTGAACAAAATCTCTATTAATTGCTTTCCAAAACTGCGTGAGAAATTTTGGAAAAATTGTACTGGATCGTCCTGGATGATATTTTATAGTCCAGGTCGATCCACCAGGACGATATCCAAAAATAAGAATTTCCTAAGTAGATCTGGCGGCATATTCTTGCTGAATTGAGCCGATCGTCCTAGTCGATACAAAATCGTCCAGGACGATGTGTTTATGATGGATGCCTTAATGAGGATGCCCTAATTAAGGTTTCTGATCATCCAGGATGATATAAATATCGTCCCGATCGATATTTACCAAAAATAGAAATCTTGTAGGGAACAACAGGAAATCTTCCAAGTTACAAATCAACAGATGCCATACCAAATACAACAGACTCAAGAAAAGAAAAAGATTACAAACTAATACAGACCTAGTCTACCCAATCTTGAGCTAGTTCCAAATTGCAGTCTGATCGTGTGGACCTGAAACGTTAGCACATAAGGCAATCGTAGAGGAATAAGGATTTTTTGCTATCATCAAAATCATAAACCATAGATCCGCAACAAACCTGAACCCAAAATTTTTTGGTCGGATTTGAGTCGGGTTTTCGGGTCGGGTCCAATATTGACACCCCTACTTTTAAAGCATAGTTCTTAGTTTGAAGCTCCAAATGTTGTTGTCACTGCACGCTTGTTTTTTTAATTGCTCAATAGTTTGTTTGTTTCCATCTTCTAGAGTTTTAATAAATGTTGACAACTCTTCATTAATTTTTCTTTTTAGCTTGGATTTCTTAACCCCAATCATTCATTCAGATTAAGAGCCACAAACATTATATTCTCCATCATCTAAATTGAGATAAAATACATAGAGTCTAGGAGATTGTTATATACCAGAATCGGGGGTTAATTTCTCTAACTCCGATGCGGCATACCCAAAGCTCAACATACGCCTGCCTAACACTAGATTGACCATATTGAAATTTCTCAAAAATTTTAATAATGTTCCACACATGCTCAAACTTCCAACTTGCTTTGAACTTCTCATCTTACACAAATAATAGTTTAGCTTAATCTAATTATAAATCGATATACACAGTTATAATTACGTAAGTTGTGAAATAAAAAAGATATATTTAGTATAAACATGAATACTCATAATATCTTCATTTGAAGCACCACTAATATGTCTATTTTCAATCTATCAAATGCATGCATACATCTTCCTTATTGCTTTCTCGATAGTCTAAATTCGAGACTGAAAATATCTTTTTGAATGCATCTCCCAACTTTGGCTTTTGGAATTATTATACGCTTCTTCTATACGTGACAAAAAGTTATCCGATGACTCATATATACCCACAATTGGTCTTGAAAAATTTCTATATATTTATTCTATATAAGAGCTTATCTTGCTTATGAGAATATGTCGTTGGTTGGATCGACATATTTTTTAGACTTAATGGATGTAGAATACTAGTTACATGATATACTCCTCATCCCTATTTATATAACAATTCTGTTGGAATTTTTGACATCCTTCTTTACAGTTTAATATTACTCTGGATGTGACCATCCACTATAATGTATCATATGAGATTTTTACACATCTCAAGAAGCGTGGATCGGATGTGACTAGTCAATATATTGTATCCTATGAGATTCTCACATATCTCAAGAAACATGAGTCGGATGTGACCAATCACCGCATTGTATCATATGATATTCTCTCACCACTCAAGAGGTATGGACCATATGTGACAAGTTACTGCATTATGTCCTATGAGATTATCATACCTCTCAAGAGGCATGAATCGGATGTGACAAGTGACTGTATTGTGTCCTATAAGATTCTCACACCTCTCAGGAGGCATGGATCGGATGTGACTAGTGATTGTATTATGTTCTATAAGATTTTCACACCTCTCAAGAGGTATGAACCGGATGTGACCAGTCAATGCACTTCCCCTATAAATAGTAGATTTCTAAATCACCTTAACATTACATAATCAATATGCATAATACTTTTTCATCTTCTTCTTCCTCAAATGAAGAAGACACACTCCAAATGATAAATAGTTTACAAGAAGATGAATCAATATTTTATCGTGTGATAACAAATAATAATATGATGATCCAATTCTTGCTTACATAACATATTAACCACGTATTTATGGGAGGCTCAATTATAGGTCGTGCCTTTATTAACCGTGATAGAGAAGCTATATATCGTCAACTTTATCAAGTTTACTTTTCAAGTAATCCAATATACAATGATATTGTATTATGACAAAGATATCGAATGTCTCAAACATTATTTATGTGTGTCCTTGACGTAATAAAAGCACAAGATATCTACTTCCACTAATAAATTGATCATGCCAGTAAGCTTGGTTTATCTCCCCTCTAGAAAGTAATAGCTGTTCTTCAGATCTTAACATATGGATTACTCGTAGATGCTACATATGAATATATAAGAATAGGTGAATCAACAATAGTCAAAAGTATAAAGAGATTTTATAGAGCAGTAGTCCAAATATTTTCAGAGTAATATTTAAGATCATCAACAATTAATGAAGTGGCTAGACTTCTTAACATTAATGAATAACATGATTTTCTAGGAATGTTGGCGGTTTAGATTGTATGCACTGAAGTGAAAAAAATTGTCCTACTTGGTGGGCTGGGTAATACGCTAGACGTACTGGATCACATACAATTATTCTGGAAGTCATGGCAGATTGTGATCTTTGGATATGACATGCTTACTTTGGTTTGCCTGACACTAATAATGATATAAACTTGTTGGAGTCTTTCCACGTATTCTCTAATCTCACTCAAGTTATAGCTTCTCCCTATCATTACGCCATTCAAGGAAAAAAATCTAACATGGGTTATTATTTGGTTGATAATATATATCAAAAATGGTAAACCATTGTGCAAATAATTCAAGAACCACAAACTCCAAAGAAATAATATTTTGCAATGAAATATGGAGTATGTAGAAAAAACATGGAATGTGCTTTTGGAACTCTCCAATCTCGTTTCAAAATTGTGGCATGACCTGCATATTTTTGAAGCAAAGAAGTACTACAAGATATAATGACTACATGTATAATTTTGCATAACATAATAATCAAAGATGAACAAATCTCACTAGACCAGGTTACGTTGCGAGAGAAGTGCCACCCCCAAAGGTCGAAAAGGAGTTGGATGAAATATTCAGTTTCAGGAATTTATCGCTCGCCATAAACAAATCAGAAATAAAGATGCCCACATTGCACTGTGAAATGCATTGATTGATCATTTGTGGGATTAATATACTAATTCTAATATTTAGTTGCCTTATATTTTTCTCATTCATATTTATGTGTTCTAATGTAATTTTCCATTTATTAATTAAATATTTATTTATTTAAGACATATTAATATTCCAAGTTATTTTACGAAGCAAATAATTATAATAGATTTAATTCAAAATTTTGATAAATAAAATTTATGATTAAAAATATATAAAATGAAGTATGAGAAATAATATACTAGGAATATTTTTGTGTGTTAGAAAATGAAGTTCGGTTGGAGACAAGTTACTGCATTTTGGTGTATTACTGGATTTTAAAGTGAAAAACGAGTTTTTCGTTTGGAGATGCCCTTAAGAGGAGATTTCCTTCTATGAATTCAAGGTGAAAGTAATTATCTCTTAAGTATGTTATTTAAATTTAGAAGTTACATGACTTTTTTTAATTAATATTATAAAGTTTATTGATGTCAAGGTTAATCATAGTTATCTAATTCTTTAATAGTTAGTTTTTCAGTTTAATCCTTTAAGCCTATCAAGGGATTTTTTGGTATGGTGGATTTGAATTTTCCTCATCATCCAACGTCGAATTGGTGGAGACGGTTATCCAAAGTGGGATTTTTTAGCTTAACAACTAAGAATGAGAGCTTGACGATTAAGCAAAGATAGAAAGTCGATAGCTAAGATTGAGATGTGAATTTAACCCAAATGCTAAGAATAAAGCTATCATCCAAAGATTGAGAGTGAAGTTATCGGTCAAAGGTCTATGAGGGAGTTATTGATAATTAAGGAGTCGAGTTGTTATGTAATTCCCACTGCTACAGTGTTCAGTTCATTTGTATTGACCAGAATTGAAAATTGGTAAGAGCTATACGTTTATTTAAGTTGTAATAACCCAAAATTCTTAAAATGACTTTATTTAAAAAATGAAAATATGGATCCAACATGAAGCATTGTGTCGTTGTGCGGACAAGTGTAATGGTGCTAGGAATTGCTATCGCCACATTGCAATCATTGTTCTATAGTAACTCTGGAATCCGCATGCAGCACAGTGGTGCTGCGCACTGAATCAAGTTTTTAACATATTTAATATTAAATATTCATCATCATGACCACACTTCCTCACCCACTTCCCTCAGCTTGTCATGGAAGAAGAGAGAAGAAACAGAGAGAGGGGACGAGATAGAGAGAAGAAAGAAGGTTGATCAGGGCATTTTCATCCTTCAGTTCTGTTCTAAGATTTCTTATGATCGAGATAGGTAACACAAATCTTATTCCTTTTTTTGATGGTTTTGATTTCTCATATTTTATTCCTTCTAAAATTGATAAAAAAAAAAAATTTTCTCCTAATGTAACGACCTTTTACTGTGTAATTTCTCATATATGATAGTTATGAGTTTTATAGACATTTTGACAATAATATATTGGATTTTACCAGATAAATTGATAATTATAATTCTTTAAAGTTAATGCAAATTGCATAGATTTTCTTCCATTTTAGAGATTAGTGTCTTTCATACATAAAGTTGACTTACATAAAAAATAATAGTATGATAGTAGAAGATAAATGTGGCATTTGCATATAAGCAAAGAAAGACTAATTGTAAACACTAGAATTAATACATGTTAGCTACTAAAATGATAATACCTTGTACATGAGATGGGCAGATGAATTTTCCTTAAAATAAAGATTTTTGATGTAATCATATAACTAATTGACTGATTATACCGATTGGTTGAAAGTGACAGTTCTTCATTATTGAAAGCCACTTGTTAAAATACATGATTAATAGAGATAATTGAAAGACATGAGTGACATATATTGATAGATTCATATGATATATAGATGATAGATGGAAGGATGAAAACATCTTTTTTAAAGCTGAATGTCCTACCTTAATTTTCATAATCGTATCTATGTTCGCATTGACATGATAATATATATAGACTGATAGAAATATTGAGATTGATGTAGCATGACATAACATATGACATATATATTACTTATACTGATATAGTATATTAATATGATATATTGATAGACATTTACTTATACATAACATGATGATCGAGATAAACATATAATAGAATAATTAACATAAATATAACTGATAAATAATCAATATGTATTTTACTGTATAGCATCTATTATTCTTAGCCATTAAATTGAATTTCTTCTTAGCCTTTGAGTTAAGTTCCTTATCAGACTTACATCAACATACCCTTCTTATCCTTATCATGAGTTCCTACATAGCTTTGCCATAATGTTTCCATGTTTGACCTTAATCTGACTTCTATCTCGATCATTAAGCCATTAGAAAAAGTGAAATTTCCTACAAATTTTTATTAGATTTTCACTGGTGATAAAGGACACTGAATTGTCAGCCATTGTTGCACAGCTTGATTTTCTTTAAATGTCATCAAAGTAAAAAAAAAAAAACATCACAATTTCACATTTGAAAATTAAAACTTTCTAAAAAAAATAAATAATAAAAAAATGACAAACTTCTATAGTGAAAATTTTGACAAAATAAAAGTATGAGCATGTGATGATGTGAAGGTTTATACACTAGAAAATCAAGAAAATATGACATAATTGAGGAAGTAAAACTTAGTAAATATTATAAAAAATTGGCTGAGGGCAAGAAAATTAAGATGCCAAATAAATTGCCAATATTTAACTTAAGGGAGTCCCCTTCATTATGGGTGTCAATAATTGATCTGACTACTCATTAAACTTAAAATGGGTTAAGTTCGGGTTGACTTGCAAACCCATTTTTTATTCAAAGATTATCCATTTAATATATTTTTCTTAATTTTTTTTTTTACATGTGGGTATAATCTTATTATTTTTATCAAATATTCTAAATTTTATAGTTAATAAGTTCTATTTTTTAAAAAACCAAGATGGGTTAACATGTTGGGTTTGGGTCATTTGGGTTGCTTGCAGTTTGAATTTAAGTTTTTTACCTGTTTATTAAATGGGTTGGGCGCCCTCGCGCGACCCCGTCGCACCGCGCGACCGCCGCACTCGCGGGTCGTCCCGGGTCGGGTCGGGTCAACCCGGCAACCCGTCGGGTCGGGTCCGGGTTCGCATTTCCGACCCGTTTACCTAACCGGGTCGGGTTAGGGTCGACCCGTTTGAACCCGGGTCAGTTCCAGGTTCGACCCGAACCCGACCCGTGATCCGAAATTGACACCCCTACCCATACCCGACGTATCAAACTATTTTAACACCCCTAACGTTCATCATCACCCCTTCATAGCCATATTGAGGACTCACCACGTCACTAATTTCCATCTCTCTCAGGTCTACAGAGTTAATTTTGTAGGGAAGAAAAACATAGTTTAGAAGGAAGAGTCATGATTTTTCCCTTATCTCTAAAGTCTAGTTAGAACCGAAGTCTGGAAGGGTGGTGGATGGACTAGCTGAAAGAAGGTAGCCAAGAGCCTCTTGGAGGAAGAGAGATGGAGAAGACATAAAAAGAGTAAAAGAAGAAATGTAATTCTATATGTCCCAAAGAGAGTGCAAAGGCATGTATATATAGATGTATAATGGTAAAGTAGTAAATAAGAATGACACATCATACATGACGTGTAATGTTTGCTAATAGCCTCCCTCAAATTAATCATTCGATGCTTGAATGGTTAATTTGCGACGAAGTTTGTTAAAGCAAATGGGAGAGAATGCTTTAGTCAAAATGTCGGTGATCAGGTCCTTTGAAGAAATATGTGTGAGGGAAATGTCACCGGAACTCATATGTTGACGGATGAAGTGGTAGTAGATATCGATGTGTTTTGTTCTAGCATGGAAGATTATATTTTTTTCAAGTGTGATGGCCGATATGTTGTCGCAGTGGATGGTTATTGGAGAGGTTTGTGTGATATGAAGTTATGCAACTAGGCGACGAAGCTAGATGACATCTGAGGTAGCTATAGATAGGGATATGTATTCAGCTTCTATAGATGTTTTTACAACAGTTACTTGCTTCTTGACCTACCAGGAAGAGATTGGGACCCAAGATTGTGCAGAAATCATATATAGACTTCCGATATGTTGCGTCTGATGCCCAATCAGCATCGGTGTATGTCCGGAGTTGTAAGTCCCTAGTGGTTATTGGTAGACCAGAGTTGTAAGTCCCTAGTGGTTATTGGTAGACCGAAGGATAGAGTGCCTTTGATGTGTTGAGAGCTTGAAAGTCTTGTAATGTAGGTTATTTCATATGGTGACATATTAGGTTGGTAGAAAATGCAATGTCTGATGGAGTAATTGATAGGTATTGGAGTGATCTGATGAGTCTATGATAAAGTGTAGGGTCTTGGAATAATTGATTGTTACTGAATTTGTGGTTTGATTTAGGAGTGATGGGTGTATGTGCAGGCTTGCAATCAGTGAATCTGGCGTCATGGAGTATTTTGGTCGCGTAGTGTTGTTGTGTGAGAAAGAAGCCGGAGGTATTTTGAAAAACTTGTATACCTAGAAAGAGTAAGATCTGGCAAAGCTGCTTGAGTGCAAATTGATAGTGTAGTTGCTTGAGAAGTGACTAAATGGTGGTGGGGCATTTCCTGTGATAAGAATACCATGCACGTAGATTAGTATATAAATCTGAGTATGATTTCGATGAAGTATAAGTAGTGATGGTTCGGAGCGATTGAACCCGAATCCACAAGATTGTGGAAAGCTGGAGGTTGTCACTTGCTTATTTCATCCGGAAGTTCACTGTGCAGGAATGCATTGGGGACGTCTAGTTGAAAATAGGCCATTGTTGATGAATAGCAAGACTGAGAAGAATACGGATAGTTGGCATGTTTGCAACCGGGCATAAAGTTTCATTATTATTCACACCAAATTTTTTATTGTAGTCTTGAGCAACAAAATGAGCTTTGTAGCATTCCACTTGACCAGTAAGAAGCATTTTAGTTTTAAATGTCCATTTGCAGCCGAGGACAGGTTTGTTCGGTGGAGCAGGCACAAGTGACCATGTCCATTGTTTTTGAAGAGCGTTAAATTCTCCCTAAATGGTAGCATGACAGTGTTCAAATTTAGCTACTTGTGAGTATGTGGTCGTCTGGATTGAGGATGAGTGGTGCTTAGAAGAGTAAAGATTCTTTTGGTTTGAAAATACCAGATTTTAGTCTTGTTTGCATAGGATGATTTAGACAAGGAAATAGAGGCAATGGGGAAGTGTGCGAAGTTGAAGAGAAAGGCATGTGACAAGTGCTTGATGCGGGTGTGGGAAAGAGAGTGGATGTGCTGGACTGAAGGCCCGGGTTAGGAAGAGGGATATTAGGTGATGAACGATTCAATGTGGAAGAGTTTGAAGCAACATATGTTGGAATTAAAAGAAGAGGGGAGGTGGGGTTGTAATGTAATAGTGGTGGAGTTGTAGATATAAAGGTAGGAGCTTTATAGGGAAAAATGTGTTCGTGAAATACGACATGCCTATAAATATGGATCTTGCTAGAGGTTAAGTTGAAACATTTGTATCCTTTGTGAAGAGAGGAGTAGCTTATTAAGATGCATTCTTGAGATCTAGGTGAGAACTTGTTGGAAGTGTAGGGTTGTAACCAAGGAAAGCAAAGGCAGTCGAATATGAGTAGGTGAGAACATGTAAGATATTTTCCATGAAGGCATTGATATGGAATTTGGAGAGAGATAGGTTTGGATGGAAGTCTATTGATGAGGTAGTTAGCCGTTGATAGGGCTTCGACCCAAAATATGTTGGGAAGAATGGATGTATGTAGAAGTGTGTGAGTAAAATCGAGGAGATGCATGTGCTTGCGCTTGACTAAACCATTTTGTTTAGGAGTGTTATGACAGATGAGTTGATGACTTATTCCATTTTCTTGGAGAAATAGTTTGAAGGCATTGCTCGTAAATTCACCACCACCATCGGAACGAAATATTTTAGGGATGGAGTGAGGTTGAGTTTTAACAAGATTGCAAAATATTTTGAATTTTGTAGATGTCTCTTGTTTTGAATGCATTAAATATAACCATGAGAAACAAGTAAAATCATCAATAAATACGACATATTATCTAAATCCATCTAACGATTGTTGTGGGGTCGGCCCCCAGACATATGAATGGATGAGATCAAATGGGGAGGATGACATAGAAATGCTTTTATTGAATGATATCTTGTGGCTCTTGGCCACATTACAAGATATGCACAAAAAAAGAAAATACATTGTTAAGTTCATGAATTCTTTGAGCAAGAATTTAGAGGAGACGATTATGCGGATGTCCGAGGAGAGCATGTAGAGTTGTGTGAATGTGGTATTGACTTGAAGAGCTATAGGAGAGGTGTCTGGAGACAACCGGATCTGATAAAGCCCATTATGAAGATGCCCACGAAGAAGCGGTCGATGGTCTTAAAGATCCTTAATTTTAAATTCGTTAGCGCCAAAACATATTGAAACAGAATCATCAGACGTTAGTTTAGAAACATATAAAATATGATGTGTTAGAGAGGGGATGTGAAGGAGATTACACATGCGAAGCTTATAAGGTGTGTCAGGTAGTGGAAGAAGACCCTGACCGGAGTTGTGGATAGTAACGAAGACCCATTTGCAATAGATACCATGTCGGGTCCATGATAAGTGGCAAAGTGATGAAGATTGTTGTTGTCCGGAGTTATGTGGGTGGATGCGCTAGAGTCTAGGGTGGATGCGCCAGAGTCTAGGATCCAATCTTGAGTTGTCGTGGGGGAAAGTTGAGCAAGTAGAGCTCGGGGCGATCTAGATGTGGTAGGAGCGTACTTAAAATTGCATTGGTACCAGCAATTGAGAGCGATATGACCAATTTTTTCCGCAAATTTGATAGATTGGTCGGGCTGAAGTAGGAGAGGCAGACAGTGCATATTGAGTGTTTGACGAGTTTGGCATGGTCGGTGAGTTTCTTTTTTTGAAGAACTATTTATGGCTCCGCCCACGCGCTTTATTGTAGGAGGACGCATAGAGAGCAGTAGTGCCGAAGCCGAGGAGTTTTCTTTAATAATTTCTTGTTGAATATTGATCTTCTCACTACAGAGGAGGGAGTAGAGAGTATCAAGATCGATGGGAAGAAGAGATGTGCGAATGGTAGTGTTGAAGGAGTTGTAGGTTGATGGAAGACCATTGAGAATGTAAAAACGTTGTCTTCCGGATAGATTTTGGATCCGGAGGCAGCGATATTGTCGACGATTGTTTTTATTTGAGCAAGATATATTTTCATGGTTAAATATTTCATTTGGATGTGTGGATTTCATTCTTGAGTTGGATGACTCTATAACGACTTGTGGGTTGAAGATGGCTTTCAAGAATCGTCCAAACTTCTTGAGCGGTGTTTGAAGAGATGACATAGAGAAGAATTGATTGTGAGATTGTTGAAAACAAAGCTGAGATTAGGTTGTTGTCCACAAGATGCCATCTATTGTAGTCTGGAGTTGTGACGTTTGCAGGCATGGGAGTAGTGAATGTATATATAGATGTGCAATGATAAAGTAGTAAATAAGAATGACAAATACATGACATGTAACGCTCGCTAGCAAAATGCCTCGTTGTCTACGAGTGTTGCTGCCGCTGGTGACGAGCAATTGCCAATCAAATAGCTTGGCTCACCGAACTTGTTCATGCCAATTTATGGGGCCATTCCAGTCTTTTTTTTTTTGTTGCCTTAGAATTACTTGTTAATATCCTATACTCAATTTTGAAACTTTTGATTTCTAATGGGATCCTTAGATATAGTTTTGAGAAATATATGAGCATTTGAAGTCAAATTTCTTCATAATTTGTGCCGTAAATGACTTGTTAACTTCACATAAATGTGAAATTATGATTGGTAGCAATATTTAATTAGTAAAAAGAAGGAATGTCCATGTTAATTGGTGCCAATGCCTTTTTTATGTGGTGAATAAATTATTGAATTTAAAAATAAATCCTTAATATTTTTCATCCGAACTTAGGACCAGCATTGACGATTTATTTTTTTTAAATCGTTATACTAATTATAAAAGATAGAATATATGATAAAAGAAAAATAAACCATACAATTGAGAATATTAAATTTTGATAGTATTCTTACATATTATCTATAATTTCTCCTGCCGAGTCTTTATTTTTTAAAATCATTGTACAATCATTGTCAATATTATTAAATATATCTTTTTCAATATAGATAAATAAACAGTCGTTCATCTAGTAAGATACATGTCAATGTTGACCTCGTTTTCGCTCGCATTCTTCTCGGGCATGTTCAATTAATTTAATCGAGCCTCGTTGAGCCCAAATTGCATTTGAGACGATTTGAGTTGAGTCAAATTGGAGCCCATAATATTCGATTAAGCTCGATTGATGCCCATAAGCCTCTTTGAATTGACTCAAATCGCGGTCGATTTGAGTTTATTCTACCAAATTAATCTAATCAAATCGAATTAAACTCAAATTGGAGCTTAATTACTTTAAGATTAAGCTCAATTTGACCCAAATCAGCCCAATTACGTTAGAGGAGAAAACTAAAAGAGCCGAAGGCCTATGGGGACTCCTCCATTCGCATTCCAGCTCACATTCTCCCTACTCTTCCTATTCGCACACTCTCCAGGACTTCCGCCCCCTCCGCCCTTCTCTTGTTCGCACAACCAGGAGGAGCCGAAGCTCCCTCGTCGACTTGCTCTAGCCGACTCCCTTCTCCTTTGGCAATGTAATTTCTTCTCCCTACCTCTCTTCTTCTTCTTCTCCTTCTTTATTGTTCTTTCATTCTCTTTTCACATCTTTCTCCTTCTTCTTCTTCTTCTTCTATATTCTCTTCTTCATATTTCCTTACTTATTTCTTCTTCATTATGTTAGAAGTTATGACAATAACACTTGTTTCTCGAAGTAACAATTTTTGTGTTTTTCTTGAGAAAAATGAATAGTTGTTTATTAAATTTGCACTTGTTTATTATTCATTCCATGTGATTCAAGATTTTATATATAGGTTGTGAAAAATTATGAGAAGCCATGATCATTCTTTACTTGAAAAAAAAAGGATGCATGCAAGGTGTTTGATTAAATGCTTTGAAGAGATCAATTTTCTAGTTTTATCTATGCTTAACCCCAATATTAAACATATATGTATATATACACATATGTATATTTGAATAGATATGTCCTCTCATTATTTCTCCATATATATACTCCTTTTTTTAATTAGAATAAAAAAATATTGATTTTGAATGCATGTTCCACTATATATGCATTAAACTTTATATTGTATATACTTTTGAGAAAGTCGGCAAACTTAAGTTAAATGTTTATGTTAAATCTATAGATATGCTTTGATTCTGAATGTTCATATTAAAAATATATATTTAGGAGAATGTAGTGCACATGAAATTCAATAGTATGAGAACTGTTGAGTTTCTTCTTGAAAATGACGAAAAGATGAATGGTTGTTTCTGCCAATGTTGATTTACATTCCGTTATGTTTTCTTCATCATTGATTGGGATACGATACTTGAAATTAATGAACTCTCAAATAAGTTATTAGAACCTTTTTTTTTTTTAATTTAGCCATAAGATGGCATGGTTATTCTTCATTAGAGTGAGATATTGTATTTCATTAATAGCACTTGTTGAAATATTTGTACATTCTCATAATTTATGATTAGTTAAAATATATAAGCTTGCATTTGGTTTTATATCTAAATTGCTTCATCAATGTAGTTTGAAAGGTTCTTGCATGTATTTGTAACTCAATTACCTTGCTAGCGAGCATTCCATTAGTTGTGATTACATGTATGTTTTGTTTATGATCAACATATGTTGCAAAGTGGGAATAGGAAAACAACTTTCATGTGTGAATGTCAAATTTCCCTACATGTATATAAATGTTCGTATAATTTGGGAAGAGATAAAGCATTTGCATACAATAACATGCTTATGTCATTACATGTATGAGATTCTTAAGATAGCCATTGCATATATATTTGTGATCCAAGTGATGTATGTAAGGGTTGCATATAAGTAAAGCATGTTTATATGGTATCTTTTCTATACCTCTTAGGAATCTATGGATTTGGATTATGTGAAATGTGTCTAAGTTTGTATATGCTACCAAAATATTGCTTTACATTAAATCCATCATTATACGAGGAAGAGGTGTTCTTAAATGAGTAGATTCATATTACTTTTTTTTTTTTCTTTCTTGATTATGCATAAATTCCAAATTATTTTAAATGTCGCAACCTATAAACCATATATTATTTTCTTGATGAAACTCGCCAACACTTGGGTTCATATATCAATGTTTTTCTCATGTTTTGTGCAAATCATGTGTAAGCATTGTTTAAAATTGCGTAATATGAGGCCCGTCTCAGTGCAATTTCAGTGAAAAACACCTCGAGGCTTATGCCTCGAGCTTTTTTTATGAGGCTTATGCCTCATCTTGGCTAAGGCTCGCTTTGAGGGTTAATAAATAATTAAAGATAAAGTGTTAATTAATTGTAAAACTAAGTGTTAATTAATTCACCCTAAATGGCTAAATAATTGATAAATTTGAGGGTTAATAAATTAAACAATAAGAACTTGAGCTTTCCACCTAATTTGGGATGGTTAGGTACACCTTTTTACACACACTTGGATGCTAGATAAGACACTTTTTTATAGGCTTCCTAAGGTATGGTGTAGCTATGATAATATTTTATAATTTCTTTCTTTTATATTTTGCATGTGTGATGATGTGGTGTTGTATTTTCTAGCTTGGATTGTTTTATGATTGCTTTTTCTTTCTTTTTTTTATTGATTGATGAGTGGACACTTACTCTTAAGCGATTAGATTTTATAGAAATATCTTATGTAGGTGATCATATTCCCAAAGGGTAATAAAAAAATACTGTCATAATTATTATAAATGCGCTCTTTAAAAGGCACTGTAAGGAATGCTAAGCTCTTGGGAATGTGGTAATAAGGATTAGGTTTTGAATGATGTGTGATTATTTATTATAATTGTGCTGATATTATTTTTTGTAGGGTTCTCATATAATTTTATATTTTTTAAATATAATTTTAGTTAGGAAAACTTTGTAGGTGTGGGGGATTTTAGAAGACACGAGGCCAAGTAGGTGGAGATCGATCAAGAACCCACACACCAATTAATTTGTGTATAGATTTAGATTGAGTAGTATATATGGTAGAGTTTAACTATCTTTTTTTTATTTTACTTTCCTGGGGTGTATTATAGAACTCAGCTGCATTGATGGACATTAATTATTATTTATTGTGTGATGATTTGTTTACATTATTTGTGCAATAGTATCACATGCTTTTCCTATGTTTCTTAAATTGCTTTGTTTGAGTGTGGCTCAGACGGAGTCAGCATTAGGCTCTTAGGATGTTAAATTGTTAATAAAGTTAAAATTTATTTAAACAAGAAAAAATAAATATAGGATTTAAAATCAATCAACTTTTCAAAAATTAATGCATGATCCTTTTGTGGGTTGCCTTTTAAATGATGATTAATGTTATAAATCTTGTTTACTTTATAGTGACTATTGACATGTCCTGATTGGCCTTACCTACACATGCATAACTTTGAGTCAATCATATAATTTTTTTTTATAATATAGAGGGATAATTAATTTCACATAAGCATAATATCATTCATGATCAGGCTTAGTGCCCATTTCTTTTTTTGTGCCTCCTACCACTCTTTCATTTGCATAGGACTGGATATCATAGATTTAATATGCTAGATGGAGTTTAGTTGGTACCCCTTTCAGAAATCCAGGTCGGGGCTTCTTAGATCCCTAGTGGGGTTTAAGTTATAAGTCGCCTCATGGTGTCTTGCATTAGTTAGGTCGTGGGCATTAGTACTAGGTGTACAATACGTCCCTTATAGATTTAGGACCAAAGGTTGACGGTATTGGTATACCATTGCATACCTAATTGGTGCGTAGGCTCTCCATTCTTAAGAAGTTATAAATCATACCCATCCGCATCACTTTGATGGCACCGCTTCCATCCTTCTGTCATGTATATTTGGTATGAAATGATTTCTTTTCTAGTTTCCTTTATTTTGACAGGTCGAGTGATTGTGTAATCCGTGTATATTGAAGTAACCAATTGAGCCTATCTTTATTTAGATTAGGAGAGCCTAGATATTCCCTTATGCGTCAAAACCCATAGAGAGAATAATATAGCATATTTAATCGAGAGTTTTCTTAGGTTAAGGCTAAGGTGTAATTAATCATGAGGGCTTGCGCCTGTGGGAAACCGACACTTACATCAAATAAATCTCATTCGAGCTGATATATTAGATGAGGAAAATCTAGTGATTTTTGGGTCATATGTATCATTATCCATCAAGGTGTGTAGGCGAAAGCCACTATCCTCCATAGCTAATCGTATGTATGACATCATCCGCTCTTCTATTGGTCTGCTTGCGCAGAGTGTAGAGGCATACAATCATTTTGTCCTACGGGATAGTGCGATCGTACCCTTTGCATTTTAAACCCCACGAGTGGAATCCTTTTGGAGACCCACAACCGGCTGATGAAATCCATGAAAATATGCAAACATATGTGCAAGCCATTGAAAGAACTTAGATTAAATGGAGACAAGGTCAAAAAAGCTGAGAGACAGAGAAATGCTAAGATACCAACCGAATATTGCTAACCCGTTACAAACTGCCGTAGGTGAACGTGAAGGTGAATTGCTGAAGCCTGAAGGGTGGGCATTCAAACGAGACGAGGAATGGCTTTTCAAGTCTTCAAATTTGCAACCTACAGTCCGTCACTCTGCCTCCGTGCATGCGTGAAAGCCTTTTGCCATTCCGCGCCCTTCAGTATGTGCTGCGTGCGTGAAAAGATAGAGCGACCAAATAAAAATCTAACAATAATAAATTCATTTAACCTGCAACTAATGAACCATAAATACATTTAATTATGCATTAATAATAAAGTTAGTGGCATGGCCCCCATGCCTCCATGCTAAATCTACACCTACCAGCAACCATCATTGCCTACAATATTTTCACTTTCTTTAAACCCATATAGATGTTTGTCATCTTCAGAATATCATCTCCTAATGACAACGTGCGTTATCACCTAATTGTGATCTCCCAAATTTAAGCATCCATTGTTGCCCAATTGTTGCTCTAGATATGTATGCCCTTCATCATCTGATGACTTATTTCGATGCTAACATCCACTATTGCTTGGTTGCTATATCTTGGCATCGATAACTATCTTCACTTAACTTTTATATCGTAACTTAGCATCAATTGTGCTTGATTTCCATCTCTCAATGCCTATGCTCTTCATTGCCCTATAATCTCCTAAACTTCACTTGTTTCTATCAAGTGACTCCAAAAATCATGGTTGTCTAATCACCTTAGTCGAGCATTAATTGATAGTGAAATATATTATCCATCACTTTTTTTTTTCAACATTTCCACTACTTTCACACTACTTTCACAGAAGACCAAAGCTTCATTTGAGACATTTTTCTTATTTCTTTCTAAAATAATTTTTTAGCATACGAATTTTTTGAACTAAAAAAATTTATATAAAAAAGCTGTTCCAAATGAAGTCCAAGTCACCAATCCATAGTAACTATAAGTATAATTATATGTAGTAAATTTATTGCAATACATGTAAATGCTTTTTAATTTGATATAGGAATCAACAATATTTTATTTTATTAATCATATTTTCGGCTTAAGATGTGAAGGATTTTGAGAAAAAATCAGAACATTTCATAAAGTTTTAAGAGTTATGGATTCAAGTTTTAAATAAGGCTTCATTCAGGATGGCCCTCTTATTGTTTCTTAAAATAATTTTTTATTAAGAAGAAGTAAAAAAGCTATTCTAAATGACGCCTAAACTTGTATGAAAATTTAAATAAATGTTAAACAATTTTAATAATTATCAATATATCCTTAAGATTATTAATTTATCCTTCCAACATTTTGTTGCACATAACTTTTTATGTATAAATATGAAACCCCACTCCATTAAATCAATTCTAAGGTTAATTTTCATTCCACATAAGCTGCTAGGGAATTTAGGGATAAGGGAGAAGACATAAAAAATGAGAGAGGGAGAGGAGAGGAGAGATAAAGTTATTTTTTTCTTTTTTGCTTTCTAAAAATAAAGAAATTTAACTAAAAATTAAAATGTTTTAAAAAGCAATAAGAAAGCTGCCCCAAAAGAAGCCTAAGTTTTCACTAGGTATTTTGGATTGTGTTATTTTGGAATGCTTTTAAAGATCGATAAAAACTTATATAATACATTGAGAATACGGTGGACTAATCAGGGGTGTCAAAATTTAGCCCTACCCGAAATCGACCTGAAAATTTTTGGATTCAGGTCAACCCGTTTGCCATACCGGTTGAATTCGGGTTTGATAATCCCACCAGTTTATAAATCAAGGTTGGGTTCATGTTGACTTGGAAACTCAAAAATAACCCGAAATGGCCCTATTTACACACAAAAGAGACGAACAGGGGAGTTTGTTCCTTCTGATCAAAGGAGAAAGAGGATAGACGGGCAAACAAGAGAGCAGGTTGAAGGCTGGAATGATTCTTTCCATTCGATCACCTATGTCTGCGTGCGATCCAAGCAGCCCGAGTAAACTAAAGAACGACATCTCCAGTCCTCTTCCTTTTTCCTTGATCCTTGTGCATGCACTCTGGCTGGCTGAAATGAAGTCAAAGACAAACAAGAGGAGAGTGATCAGATGGCACAGGTTAGCATGTGATCCGATCAGCCCGAGCAAACTAGAGAGTGGCATTTCCCAAAGCCGTAATCGCCTGCATACCGCCCTGACCGTGGTCATCATCTGCGATGCCAAGTAGAGACGCCTCACGGCTCAAATGCTCAACCTCACCGACTCACTCTGCCTGCGGATCACAGTCCCTGTTTGCCTTGACCATGGTCGTCATTGCACTCGCTCGTTTTTTAATCAAAATGGGTCAGATTCGTGTTAGATCAACTGGTGTTAGATTAATTCTAAGTTAGACTCAAACTTGACCTATGACTCAATTTTGACAGCTATAGTACTAATGCTATAAAAAAATGTATGTTGTTGTAGTGATTATATTGATGCGTGCTTCTTTGGCTCTTTGGCTCCCTTGACAACTTTCTTCCTTATCGCGTGCTTCTTTGGCTCCCTTGCTGTTGTTCGACTTTGCACATTCGAAGATGTCCCCTTCTTGTCGGTTCGAAAGCAAAACGGGAGCTCGCTTACTCAGAAGGTAACTTTCTCCGCTTCGCACGCTTCTTCGCCAAGATCCTGTAAATCTGTCGAAGCCTTTTCAGCTCCTTCGTTGTTGTACGGCTTCGCCCCTTTAACGAAGTTCCCTTCCTAACGGTCGGGCGTTACAATATTTTGATCGAAAGAAACAAAGGGAGCTCGCTGACTGCGAATGTAACTTTCTCCCATTGGCGCGCCTATTCTGCCTAATCCCGTAAATATGCCGAACAAGAACAATTATTTAGTCCGGTGAACGTACGCTCCTCTACGTTCGGCCACCAATTTTTCAGCTCCTTCGTTGTTGTACGGCTTCGCCCCTTTAACGAAGTTCCCTTCCTAACGGTCGGGCGTTACAATATTTTGATCGAAAGAAACAAAGGGAGCTCGCTGACTGCGAATGTAACTTTCTCCCATTGGCGCGCCTATTCTGCCTAATCCCGTAAATATGCCGAACAAGAACAATTATTTAGTCCGGTGAACGTACGCTCCTCTACGTTCGGCCACCAATGCATTAACACCACGTAGCATGAAGAAAAGTCGCCGACCCGACCCGCTGTGTTTTGGGTTATCGCACGTGTTAAATTTTAAATGGCAAAAAAAAACGGAAACACTTCGAAGTGCGACGCTACACCTTATTACGGAGTTTCGAATCCCTGTCATTGTTTACTTCGTTTTTTCAGATTTCCAGCAAATCCTTCGGAGTTCTCCAGCATTTCCTTCGT
>NW_021444229.1:402819-457791 GCF_001605985.2 Dendrobium catenatum
GAACCTATAAAACCATTCGGTTAGAGGACGTAATAATTGTTCGCCGAACAGAGGTAGAAGGAGAGAGGGATTAATGATATAATTAATTTTAAGAAAAGTTAATTTTAATAATAATTATTTTAATTAGTTATAGTATTATAATTAATTATTATTAATTTTAATTAAATGATTATAATTAATTTTAATTAAAGTATATTTTAATTAATAATAAATAATACTTTTTTAATTACAATTAATTATTATTAATTAACTATAATTGATTAAATTTAATTAATATTAATTAATTATAATTACTTAAAGTTAATTATAATTAATTATAATAATTAAAATTAATAATTTATTAATTGTAAGTAAATGTAATTAATTAACTATAATTATAATTAATTAATATTAATTATAATTAATGTAAAAAAATGGAGACCTCTTGCCTTGATCCACGACACCATCAACACTGCATAGTTATAATGATCTAAAACTTAGATTCTCATTCTCGTCATTTACGGTGGAACAGGTAACCACCTACATGCGCTCTCATAGCATGGTAGGAGGGAGTCTGCTGCGACGCCTATGACGAGGCATGTAATCACCTAAAATCTCATTTTTGACCTTTGCAGCGGACTGACAAAACTCCTTATACGTGCTCTTATAGCACTATGAGAGGAAACCCGGTGCGGCGTAACAACGAGGCGGGTATTCACCTAAAATTTCATTTTTGGTGTTTTCGGCAGACTGGAGAACCACCTTTATGCACTCTCATAGCACGGTAGTGGGGAGCCTGGTGCGACGCATACGATGAGATGGGTAAGCCCTATATATGATCTCGTAGCGTGGTGGGGAAAGCCACTTATGTTCTTCATGTAGGTACTTTTGAAGATCCCATACACGCTCTTATAGCATGGTGGGAATCGAATATATACGACCTGGTGTCCCCCGACACCTACCATACATGCTCTAGTAGTATGGTGGGATGGCCCCGTTTCTCGTAGTTTCCCCTAAACGAGGAAAATGCTGGGAGCCTGCAAAAATTTTCAGCATAATTATGGGCTTAAACTTGAACAAAATTTGGACTAAATACAAGACTTGTGGACAGAATGCAAATGACTAATAATAATGATTTTGAACTTAAGTAAAATAAAATTGAAATTAGAACTTGAGTTCAATTTAAATATTAATTGTACCTGCGAACATTGGACTCAAACTTGAATGAATATGAGCTCTAAAGACTTGAATTAGAACGGAGCATATAGAACCAAACCTTTGATTGATGAATGAATAATCAAGATCTAAGCAAATCCTAATCATTCAAGTGGACATAAATGAAAATAAAGCTTGTGCTGTCCAAGGAACTCTAAATGCATCCATACAAGGAGGGAGGCATATGCTGAATAAAGCTTTAGCCCATGAAGAACAAAGCCCTAGCAGTAACTAGAGGCAATGCATAGTCTAATTACAAACAAATACATGAATACATATTACAAATCATATAAGGATGATAATGGTGACATTTGTATCAATCATGTAAACAAGCGTGCAAGGATTCATCCATATCATTCATAAGAAATAATTAGTGGATTCATGCATATATAAATTGATGTGCAAGTGAGTATATCAATTAGCATACAAAGTGAACTACAGGGAGTAAAGCCTAAGATGAAGAGCAAGAAGTTAAAACTCTCATTTGATGAAATGCATGGTTTAAAGACAAGAAGAATATATATACGGATGATGAACTTGTTCATCAAGATGAAATTCATAAGAAATGAAATGTACATGCAAGCTAATGCAAAGAAGGCATGTTGGGAATATCATGCATACCACCTATGTTGCCTAGCTTGTGAAAAGCATGTATTATGTCTACACATTTGAAAGGAATTTGTACTGAATAAGGGATAATACTTACAAGCAAGGATAAGAAGCCGATAATGTATACAAGCATTGATAAACAACGATGACGATGATCAAATTGTGGAGGGTGCAACCTCCTCACGACCAATAACCAATGTAACACAAAGATATATAGTAGCTCTCACAAGTATTAGAAGAGATGCATGCAAGTACAACAATCCACTAATCAATGCATTCAATGAAGCCTGGAATGCATACAAAAATCTGTCAAACACAATAACATATTTGCAACTTATAACCATTGTAATTAATGGTAGAAATCAAATGAACACGCTAACCTGTATGCAAGTGGCGACATGAGATACACTGCTGATGTGATAAATCTCTTGAACATACATGAGTTTGTGTGAGAGGTCCTTTGCAAGCAAAGATGAAGATCCACAATGTATCAGATACCCACAAATAAGAGTAGAAGATGAATGGTAGGTTCAAAAACACCTACGAGTCATTGTAGTAAATTTGATGTATGATCAATAAGCTGTCTACGAATACTGAATGACTACAGAAAATGCAAGCATCTACGAACTACTGTTGGAGCCCCATCACATACACTACATGCCATATACAAGCAAACATCATATGATATGCAACATATATAGGCTCCTACAAGTTATTGTAGAAGACCCTTTATGTATCCAATATATCGTACTCCTACTATTAAAGATGTATGACGTGCAACAAGAGTAGAGGCCTACGAGTGTAAGAGATATTTCATGCACTAAACATACCATATGCAAGCAAATATAGAAGGACTGTGACAAACACAAGCTCCTACAACTTGATGTAAAAACTTGTTATGCATATAATGTATTTGCCACAAGAAAAATGCAGCATGATCACAGTAAGTGCAAATGCTTATGATCTATTGTAGGAAACTCATTATGTGTATAATAGGCTAACTAAATGTGTGTAAATACAAGAGAATTGTAGTAAATACAATTGCCCACGAACAAAAAACATGAGATTCGTTAGTGCATTACAATCCACTTGTAGAAAGTAACAAGTAGTGCATGGCAGTCTATCTATAAGAAACAAGAAGATAATCAGTACAACACCATGTCACCGAATCTGCAATATTCATACAAGCAGACAAAAGACATCTACAAGCTGCAATGCCATGCCATTTGATCTGCAATATCTATGCAAGATAACAGAAGACGTTTATAAATATTCTAAAAATGCCCCTCACACATACACTATAATATGTATGCACATATGTACATATAAGGGCATGTGCAATAAAATACCCGCATGGGCCTCGATGAGTGTGCTACCGGTACACACGTGACGTCTAGGGATGCTACGTGGGTCAATAAATGAACCACAATTTGAGCCCGATGCTTCTATATGGATATATAGGAGTCGACATGACTCGAACTATCAAACAAATATACTGTCAGGGTATCGACTAGAATATCTATTTTATACATTCTTATAAGATCTTCAAGACCTATGAACAAAGAAATTTATTAATAAAATATAAAGCCTCCAAAACCTAATCCTCTATCAGCAAGTCGACAGAGTCGACAAGGTTCAATCCATAAATGAGGATTTCCTATAAACACCCCAATGATGGTCGTGTTAATAGAAAATCTCAATCAGAGGTGTCCCCAAATATTTAAAAATGCCACTCAAATACCAAAAAATCTAAAATTCCAAAATTTCAAAATTCAAAATATTTAAAATTTGAAATTCAGCCATCAATCACTTAAAGTATAAAATCCATTCACCATCCGCAATAGTCTGCAGAGATTGACAAATCTGAAAAATACTTCAGCTCATAGAGATCTAATGCTTAGTCAAAAATATCACTAGAATCTATTCTCAAATAATCTCATGCAGTAAGGACGTGGTACGTGTCCTCTGACCAGTGGTTTGGCCACCAATGGCACTACAGGTAAATAGTTATGACCTAGGGCCATCTGAATTGTGTGGATCTACCGCCAAATGACACACGAGATAATGGTTATGTCCAGAGCCAATATATTCCTTAGTGGAATAAAATCTTTGAGACATGAATCAATAAGATATAATCGATATGACACAAATATCCCTGTTAGCTAAGGTGGATTCAAATTTGTCCCCTTAGATGAATACACACCTCTAATCTACAAGGTCCCCTTAGACGAAGCAACCCATGACTGCCAATAAGGATCCTTCTGTCATGTTGGGTCGTCTACCTCCTCTGACTAAGTAGACTAGGGACCACGATAGCACGGGACAACTGAACCATATGATCTTGATCGAGTCCATCATCCATTCCCCCACCATCCAGTTTAAGTACAAGATTGTGTTATTTTCAGTTTTAAATATTAAAATTTCTAACAAAATATTCAAATGCACATGCTGCTACTATATGCTAGATAACACGTACCTCTACATATCTGATTGATGAATAGCCTTAATCGAAAGTTCTCTCTCTTTATCGGGAGGGGTAATTAACTATTGGTGCTTGCACCTATAGGAAATAAAAAAATCAGATTATAAAGTCCTCGCAGAATGAGGGCGAAATTTCTGGGTGTGTCTTATCTATATACCTAATATGCCTTCCCAAAATTTACCCCGGAACTTAAATCAGTTAAAACTCCCTTACCCAAAAAACAACGACAGGGGAGGCCGGGGGCGAATTTTCGGAGCCCACAATATTGAAACACTAACTTCTCTAATTATGGAGAAGGGCATTCTTATCTAACATGTATCTACATAGTGGATTCCATTGTTATTCCCTTTATGATTGTTTACGTAGAAACTCTTGTATCTCTCATGAGCTACTTTATCAGTGTATGTATGTGTGAATCTATATATAATTATAAGATGAAAAATATTCAATGTACTTATGCAAAATTTTTAGCACTCAATAATAATAATAAATCTTTTACATTCTATTCCTTCTTTTATATAAACTTATATACATCATATTTTTTTTAATGAACTCTTTGTATCCCTAACTTTTGAATAATACATTTGTTATCATTCAACATGAAGTTATCAAATTTCAGGCGTCGTTGAGTGATTGGGAGCTTTTTGTCCAGTGCATACTTGAATTCGAATACGTAACACAGTGCATAATAGGGATTCATTTGGGACAACTATTTTATTATTTTAAAGCATTTTTTAGTACAAATTTTTTAGTTTAAAAAATTTTTTGTACTAAAAAAATTACTTTAGAAAAAAGAGAACTAACACCCTTGTCATTTTTTTAAACGGTCGAATTCATGTATTTGTGTGGGCTATGATCATACGTTGGAAATTTGACATAAAGGAAAAAATATGAGATATGATTTTATTGTAAATTTTAATATTTGAATGATAATTTGAAAAATAAAGCAAGATTTAATTTTATAAATAGTGAAAATTTGACTATTAAGCATGTAGTTTCCCAAAAAATAATATTAGATTTACATATAAACTCCTAAAGCTATTCTTTTCATATATTTAACATCTAAATTTTACTATCACTCAATGACACTTAAAACGTTAAAAAACAAAGAGATATATCACTTACCATAACTTTTTGTCATGTCGCCGCTCATTCCCCAAGTTCCTAGACGACAAAGAAATGTTAAAGTAAGAGATGGGATCTCATTGTGAATCAGACTGATGACTATGAAGGTTGACGATGACGATGAAATGTATATAAGCTTATAGGAAATCATAACTCAAATCATAAAGTCCTCGCAAAATGAGGGCAAAATCTCGATCTTTGGGTGTGTCTTATCTATATACCTAATCTACCTTCCCAAAATTTATCCATGAACTTAAATCAGTTAAAACTCCCTCGACCTGAAAAAGCAACGGCAGGGGAGGCTGGGGCCAAATTTTCGGAGCCCACAATATTGAAACACTGACTTCTCTAATTATGGAGAAGGACATTCTTATCTAACATGTATCTACATAGTGGATTCCATTGTTATTCCTTTTATGATTGTTTACGTAAAAACTCTTGTATCTCTCATGAGCTACTTTATCAGTGTATGTATTTGTGTGAATCTATATATAAATATAAGATGAAAAATATTCAATCTACTTATGCAAAATTTTTAGCACTCAATAATAATAATAAATCTTTTACATTCTATTCCTTCTTTCATATAAACTTATATACATCATATTTTTTTAATGAACTCTTTGTATCCCTAACTTTTGAATAATACCTATGTTATCATTCAACATGAAGTTGTCAAATTTCGGAGATATATATTTGAATTCGAATACATTAACACAGTGCCTAATAGGGATTCATTTGGGACAACTATTTTACTATTTTAAAGCATTTTTTAGTACAATTTTTTTAGTTCAAAAAAATTTTTGCACTAAAAAAATTACTTTAGAAAGTAGTAAATAAGCTGTCCCAAATGAATCCTATAGTGCTTACCTCTCTCAAAAATGATTATATGGCCTCCTAATCACTACAAAGTCTCTAAGCGATCAGTTGCCACCCACTTCAAATTATTTCACCATTGTGAAATGGGCAATTGAGAGATGGATGAGTTTTTTTATTTTATTTTAATAATAATAATAATAAATCTATGCCTTTGTAGCTGCTACTATCAAATTTTAACAATTTACAAAATGAATATTCTTCTACCTTTATTTTTTTTTCAAATTTTTACCTAAAAATTAAAATTCACAACAAAACTTCAACTCTTCTTTTTCATTTTATTTAAATTACCAATAGTTTAATAATCACAAGTGCAAATATAAAAAATTAATAGTTAACAAAACGGCAAACATACTAATTTTATAAATAAATAAGATTTAAATATTATGTATATAGATCTCTTATATTTAAAATAGTGAGAAATAACATAATTCTGAAACATATTTATTAAGAGAACTAACACCCTTGTCATTTTTTTAAACGGTCGAATTCATGTATTTGTGTGGGCTATGATCATACGTTGGAAATTTGACATAAAGGAAAAAATATGAGATATGATTTTATTGTAAATTTTAATATTTGAATGATAATTTGAAAAATAAAGCAAGATTTAATTTTATAAATAGTGAAAATTTGACTATTAAGCATGTAGTTTCCCAAAAAATAATATTAGATTTACATATAAACTCCTAAAGCTATTCTTTTCATATATTTAACATCTAAATTTTACTATCACTCAATGACACTTAAAACGTTAAATAACAAAGAGATATATCACTTACCATAACTTATTGTCATGTCGCCGCGCATATACCCAAGTTCCTAGACGACAAAGAAATATGAAAGTAAGAGATGTGATCTCATTGTGAATCAGACTGACGACTGTGAAGGTTCAAGATGAAGATGTGAGGAAGTCGTAATGGAATTTTGCTAGGATCACCAGGATTGACTTTAATCATTGATAAGGGCATCAATAACTGATAACATACATAGATGGAAACATCACTGGTAATGTATGAAGGTTTGCAACCAACAAGTCGCAACTAAATCACTAACAAATCACTAAGGGGTTGTTTGCCAAGAAGTAGGATTTAGTAAATCTTGTAAATTCAGATTTAGTAAATCATGGTTATGTTAAATCATAAAAACTATTTGGTAAGATAGTTGATAAATCCTATGGGAACTGTTTGACGATGTAATTCAGGATTAAAGATGGTTAGTTGATTGAAAATTAAATTTAATATATTTTATATTAATTTTTAATTATTAAATATACTACTAAATATTTAATTAAACTTAATTAGATTATTTAATTTCACCATTTATTATTTTTATTATTTAAATTAATTATTAATATTCTAAATTATATTAGTTATGTTAAGTTAGATTAAGTGGATAGAGGCCCTCTAGGGTTTGTTTTTCAACTCCATCTCTTTATTGATGTTGTGACCTCACGTGCATTTGCGTGCAATGTGTTGAAAGAGTCACTAACGAAGCTTCTTCGCTTCCTCCTTCGATGACGTCGGATTGAAAGTTATGTTGGGAACTTGCTACCTATGAAAGTAACCGTCTTCACCTCCTCCTTTAAAATGGGAGATCACTTGCTGGTCGTCGGAGAACATCACAAACGTACAAATCCTATTAATATGTTGAACGAGGGGTAAATTTACTGTGCCCTCTCAAATCCCACTACCAAACATCCCCTAAGAAGTAGTCCTCAAGATGGACTAAAGGGAAAGCATTGATGAAATTTAGAGCAAATGCTACTCTTATTATTATTATTTAAATTTTAAAATATTATATGAGTAAATAATAAAATTTTGCTATTAAATAAGTAAAAATATTCATTTTTGAATATATATGTCCCTTCAATAATTGCAAACACGTACATTTTTTTTACAGTCTACCGTTGATGTTGTAGGAAGTACCGGCGAAGTCCAGCTGCCGCAGCATCCCCCGATTACCCTTCGTATTGCTTGTATCCACTGGACCACCATTGAATCGACGGCGGTGATAGGGTTCTCGGCGACAAACCCAGGTATGGCCCTTGTTCTCATGCTCACCTCCTTTCTCTCTTTCCTCTTTCCTTACATCTCCACTATCTCCGCCATTTTGTAAGGCATGGACGCTTTGCCTCTCCTTCGCTCAAGCCTCGGGTTCTTGGAAAAAATTGAAGCTTGGGAGTTGCTAGGTCATCTTTGCCGCTGCAGAGACTCCATTTGGTTGCAGGTAGGGTGAAGCGTAGTCACAAACCCCGTTGATAGCGTCGCCATTTTCTTCTTTATACCCGCCCTTTGGTTCAAGCTTCCACTTCGCCTCTCAAATCTCAGGGATTGATTAGGCTTTTTTTATCCAATTAGGATTTAAGTGAATTTCGATTGTATAAAAAGTCTTTTAAACTTGATTTAGTAAATGTTGAAGAAGAAATTTGGAAAACAGTTTTGTTATCCAAATCATAAATACAGATAGATATGAGGAAACTGATTGGGTAAACATTAGAATACTCGAGGATTTAAAGGTATTTATGTGTTACGAAGCTGTTTTTGCTGGAAACAGTCCCCAGTACAGTAGCTGAGTGCTTTCCAGGGTCACAAACAGAAATTCTTATCGCTCTCTATAAAATTCACAAGTGAAAGACTGTAGCATAGACATTGGCTGTGATTTGCAACAAGGAAAAATCAAAGATTGATTCTTCTATATAGCATTCTGGGGATATAAATGAAAGAGATTTGCTGTGAATAGTGAAAAGAGTGAAAATCAGAGTAGAGGAGGCTTGTGCAGTACGAACCAACTGTTGAGATATTTTTTTTAATTTGATTAATAGATGATTAGGGAACATTCAGGAAAAAAATTAAAACCATATGAATCCATTCTAGCATCTAATTTTGGGCTTACACAATAATATTGAGAGTTTGGCTACAGATTAAGTTTGTATGAAAACATTGTTCCTTGTTGCATGGTATCTACAAAGATGGGAGCATTTCTCATTTGGAGAAGCTTGCTAAGTAAGAGACAAGAGCAAGAAGATGAGGAAAAACACCAGTCAATGCTAACAACGATTCTGTAATAAACCTAGCCAAGTAAGTGGTTAGGCTAACAAAACAAATGGCCATTATGATGGAGATAATGATGAGACTAACAACCGTCGCTTCAACTAGTTGGTCAAATTCTATTCTTCTTCCATCCATGCCAAATATAAACATAATTGGAGAAGATGTAGAATAGGATATGACTAGCGCTCATCGAGAATGCAACATTAAAGGTAGAAGGCAAAGGCGAGATTCATACTTATGATGGTAATAGTTCATTTTGAGAAGCTCAATGCATACATTGACCAGTTTGAACTTCACCTGTATGGTATGACACTTATGACAAGGTTGCTTTTACCTTAAGTTAATCTATTATGTTTTAGTATGGCTGAATGCTAATATGAAGATGAATGATCATCAATGCGACACTTGGGGGATGTTCAAGTGGCTAATACATCAAGAATTTATATCAATGGGGTATGTAGAAGATTGGTGGAAGAAGTGATACAATTTGAGTCAACACCAAGGGCAATCTATTTAGTATTATTCAATGGAGTTTTGACATTAACTAGTAATTTTAGAAATAAATCTTGAGGGAGGTCCAAATACTAATGAAATCACTTCAGGATTTTATTTTCAAATTGCTAATAAATTCCATTTGTTTGCAATTACTGATCTTAGTCAAACATGTAAGATTGCAATGATGATAGAGAATAATGACCAATGTAGAAAGTAGGTCTAACCATCTGAAGACGCGTCCTCTTTTTCCAATAGAAAGAATGAAAATAAGACCTATGATGTTCCTCTCTTATATTACTGATGCCTATTGTAAGATTGGTGACTATTATTAGATTTTATACCAAAAAAATAAAAATAAGATATAAAAAGATGTAAACTGCACATTGAACTCTTCCTCGAATATGGCAGAGTGATGAGAAAGAAAAAAATTCTGTTGTGGTGTACAACAGTTTGTTGTGTTGAATAAACAAGGCAAGCCCATTTTTATCTTTGATTGAAATATTGAAGGATATAACAACATGGTCATCATCCAATATAAACACAATAATGGAGTTACTTATCTCGAGATTACAGGTCAGGTGAGAGGTGATCGATGCTATTATTGACACTGATTGTCAGAAGAAACTTATTTTTATTTAATTTGGGGCAAAGATTAAGGTTTTACACTATACCTTATTTTAATCTTTATCCTTTGGATTGGATTTAGGAGCTAAAGATAAAGATTGATTGCCACTTCTGCTTAAAGTTTGCAACTATCAATGATTACATTGATGAAATGGTATCTGAGGTGGTTGTGCTTAACATTTGGCAAGTCGTTTTAGATATGTGATATTGCAACTTTGAAATTATCAGTGTCAGCTTAAAACAGAATGGAATATCTTTCTACTAAAAGAAAACTATTATGTACCAATGACAAATATAGTAATATAGGGCAAGCAAATAGACTTATCAATGCAAGCCAAAAATTCTTTTCAGCACTTGTTTGCCTTGCTGAAGAGAAAAGGAGAAGTCACACTCTCTCTATCTTGGGCAAAGGTGACATGTAGATTCACAAGCAGATTAAAGGACACTAAATAAAACCCATCTCTAACACACTAATGCCAAATATTTTGATGTGCCAAAAATCAATCATTAAGATTAACTCGATCAAAGTGAATGGTACAGTATGCCTTTATACTGTTCAAATAAATTAGAAATACTTTTGCTTGCTATTTAGTTGATACGAGAAGAAGAATAGACTGAGCATAGATGCAGAACAGTTTTGTTGAACCTTGTAGATGAAATTCCTGAACTTATTCGATTTTCGGGCACCCTTAATTGAATTTATCATCACAAGAATATTTTAGGCAAATTAGTAACAGGAAATGGATCATACTGAGCTCACTGTGAACCTTTTACACTTGCACTATTGTTCATTGTATGGTGTCTGTCTTTTCATGCAATGCAACCTTGGCATGGAAGAGTGCTAGTTTATATTTGTCTTAATTCGTTCTATCGATTTCTCATTCAAAATTGTACATTCTTTTTCTTGCATCATTCAACTTTTGTTTTGGTTTGGAATTTCACTAAATTGTGCAGCATGGTGGTATTTATTTATTGTAGCTTATTTGGAGATAAAAAATCATGTACTACACTTGCTTATTCTTCAAATTGATTTTGAAGGAGGTGGTGCATTAAGAAGGACAAGTGTCCTGCTTTATTTATTTTTATTTCTTAATTGTTAGAAAGGGTCGTAATGCATCTCCTTATTATCTTCTGCGATTATTTAGATGCTGAGTTTTCCAATGGAAGCAGTAATTGGACATACGCATAGAAGGCTGCTTGCGTTGACATCTACAAGCTTTTGTAGCTTTCATGCAATATACCCTTCCTTAGGTACATTATCTTTCCATAAGAGAGTTGGACTACATAATAATTCTTTGTTGAAGAGACGAGATGATTGTGACAAGGAGCCACTTTCTCTCTCAAGCTTTGCCCTTAATTCTGATGTTGAGACTTCAAAGAAAGAAAATGTATTTCTTCTAAAGAAATCGAACTCGGCTGCAGGAGTTTCTTCGGACAAGATAAAAACAATAAAGAATAGCTGGACTAAAACAACAGGTATGAAAAGTGCTGTTGAAATAGAGGAGGCACCATTTGCTCCCAAGTCATTCGTTGAGCTTGGTCTTTCTTCTCTGCTGGTTAAACAATTAGAAAAAGAAGGTTTGACTGTACCTACTGAAGTCCAGTGTGCTGCGATTCCTGTAATTTCAAAGAAGCATGACGTTGTCATTCAATCTTATACTGGTTCTGGAAAGACTCTTGCTTACCTTCTCCCTATTCTCTCTATGGTTGGCCCTCTGAAGGAACCTAATGGGGAGGAAGAAAATCAATCAAACCAGAAAAGTGGCATAGAAGCAATCATTGTGGCTCCTTCAAGGGAGTTGGGGATGCAGATAGTTAGAGAGGTGGAGAGATTGCTGGGTCCTGCACTTAAAAGTTTTGTTCAGCAACTTGTTGGCGGTGCAAACCGTTCAAGGCAGGAAGAAGCCCTGAAGAAGAACAAACCACTTATTGTTGTTGGAACCCCTGGCCGCATTGCAGAGATATCAGCAGCTGGAAAGCTCCACACGCATGGTTGTCGTTTTTTGGTTCTCGATGAAGTTGATGAGCTCTTGTCTTTCAACTATCGAGAGGATATGCACAGAATACTTGAACATGTGGGAAGAAAGCCTGCTGCAACCTCTAATGGTGCTCTTGGTCCTCTTGCAAAGTGGTCCGAGCGACAAACCATCATGGTATCGGCAACAGTTCCATTCTCAGTTGTGAGGGCAGCTAAAAGCTGGGGCGTGAATCCTTTATTGGTTAGAGCCCAAAGTGTTGTTTCTCTGGATTCCATTTCTGCTTCTGGAGTTGGCTTAGTAGCTTCGACTTCCTCCACTAAAAACTTGGTAACCCAAGCCGCTGTTGGAAGCTTGCCTCCAGGATTGAAACATTATTATTGTGTTGCCAAGGCACAGCACAAAATTGACACTTTAAGAAGATGCATTCATGCTTTGGATGCAAAGATGGTCATTGTCTTCATGAACCACTCAAAGCCATTGAAGGATCTTGTTTTTAAACTAGAGGCAAGGGGAATGAAGGCAGCTGAATTACATGGAAACCTGAGCAAACTCTCAAGAACAACCACCCTGAAGAATTTCAAGGATGGTGATATTAGAGTGTTGGCCACAAATGAGCTTTCTGCAAGGGGATTGGATGTGCCAGAGTGTGACCTAGCTGTGAACTTGGATCTTCCTACAGATTCAGTTCACTATGCTCACCGAGCAGGTCGAACAGGAAGACTTGGCCGGAAAGGTACTGTTGTCACAATATGTGAAGAGCCAGAGGTGTTTGTGGTGAAAAAGCTGCGCAGGCAACTGGGCATAGGGATCCAATTATGTGAACTTTCTGAAGGTAGGCTTCTTGTTTGCAAAGAGGAAGAAGATGAGAAATCACAGTCTATGAGCTGAGTTCTTCCTGTTGTGCCAATTTTTTTAATGGTAAGTGAAAAAATCTCTTTTATTTTCATGTTTTTGTCATGAAGTGCCATAAATATTTAGAAACAAACATTATTTTGTTATAGAGATTGTGAATTAATTCATGATAATAAAATTATTATTTTTTGCTCTAAAAAAGTTATATTTTCAACTGGTTGGAGTATGTTGTTATAATCTTTATATGTTATCAAAAAACCTTTAAGATCTGCCAAAGGTTAAATTTGGGAGGTACTGCATTATTTTTTATGCGTATTAATATTTTAATGAGATGAGTGAGTAATTAATCAAAAATATATATATTACCTTCATCACAAAATAAATCTAATGACTTTGAGATCTTTCATTAACCAACATTTTTCATGACGCATGGTTGTTAGTTAGGCTGTAATTTGCTAATAAAAATATAAAATGTGCTTCAGATTTGTTGCAAACTTATAGTATCAGCTGTAAAGAGTCAGGCTACAAACAATTAATTAAACGAATGTACGTGCTTTACTTCTGTTATAAATCAATTAATCTTAGACGCAGCTCATCTGTATCGTAATTTTTAGTTCTATCTTATGACATATACTGAAACAGAAAGGCAAAACTGCACTGTTCATTTCTGTAATATTTAACTTCAACGTAAATATTTGAATGGTTAAAGCAATCTTAACAAAATAGCATACCCAGTTTCCATGAAACTTTTTCCAATGTAAGTTTTGCGGAGGTTAATCTATGATGTATGTTAGATTTCACTTTACACGAAATGCAATCTGAAATTGGCGGAAGTCATTTACCTAAATTTTTTTTTTAATATTTTCCTGTACATGTGGTCTTAAGTTTTTAGCCCATACCTGCCAATATTGGTAAGTTTATGTAATATAATCATTTTAATCAATTATGTAATATATTGAGCAACTGTTGGGTGTGCCATGTTGCCCAGGACTTGATATTTTTAATTCTCTTAGTTCAAGTAGAGTGATCAGACAGAACCCGAGTGGTTGGGTTAGTGGTGAGTTGACCGGTTTGATCTGCTGGATATGAACTATTCTGCACCTAGGAGTTATCACCCCTAAGTTGGCTACCAAAGTTCTGTGGTTCATGTGTTACTACTTAGATTCATTCCCATGTAGTTTGTGATTAGAAGACATCCAATAATAAAATCTAAAATAAAATTAAAATAATTAAATGAAATTTATTTAAATTCATATGCATTCAATACCAGCTTGACAGTGATACCTTGTCTAAACCTTTGTTGACTTCACTTTTATAGCCCTTACTTTATAGATAGTCTTACCATTCAACTTTTGTTTTACTACACTCCACTCCACTGCCCCATGCTCTATTAGGTACCTTTCCATAGGTCTAAACTATCCAAGAGACTTCATATCATGTTTTGGTTAACCAATGATAAACCCTAGGCTAGTGTAGCCCTCATGGACACTCTTAGCCTGGTCACATGCTTTTTTAGAGGACCTCATGCCAAGCCTATCAAGTCTAGACCATGGTAATATAACATCTACTGCTACAGTGTTTTGAATTGGTTTGAAATTGATCTTGTAAGTCATGCTTGTTTTAAATTTTTTGTTTTTATATTATGCATATGTTACTGAATGTTCTGTATGCTTATGAATGCATAAATTCAATTTCAAAGCGTGTCCCAATGGTCTGGGTGTGTGAAATCCAACTTCTAAAAATTTTCCTTAGGAGCATTGTGATGCTGAGGGTGCTGGCACTGTGGTGTTGAGCTCTTTGTATTCTATAAAAAAATTGAGTCTGGCCTAGAGCAATGCAATGCTGGTCTGGTGGCGTTGTGACACCATTCTATTTGGAATTATGATTTTTGAAGGGAGTGCTGCGACGTTGAGTCTCTGAGCACCACGACGTTGGGCAATAATTTTTATAAATATCAAAATCTACTTAATTTTCTAAATGCCAAATCATTTCTTCCCTAATGCAAAGTTGACTAAAGAGAGAGTGAAATTCCAGAGAGAGTTTCGGGCGGCTTTGGATCATTTTGTCTATCAAGGAAGCTTGGGAACTTGTTCGGGCCAATGTAGGTTATATTTTGTTTATCTCAATTTTTAATAATTTAGAATTTTTCGAGATTTCCTTACATTTTAATTAAAAAATTTGGCACAAAAATGGGTATATCCGATTATCGATATTTTTTTACTATATAATTTTTGATATATTGTAGTTGTCAATATTTTGCACATTCTGATAGTTATTTGTGAATTTTCATTATGTTGTTTTGAAAATACGTTTTAATGATATGGAAAAATATTCTTACACCTATAAATAGTGTCGTAGTACAATAAATGTTTCGAAATATAACTATGAATAATGTGTAGTAATTTTGTTAATTTTTGAAAATGTGAAATTTTCTTTTGGTTTCCCTCAAATTTCTATCTATGGTACCGCCTGTAGAGCATTTTATGAAAATTTTGCGATAAGTTTGATGTTGTCTATTATATCTGAAAACACAATTATTTTTATGTTTATATATCTAAAATGTGTGAATTGGCGAAGTTTTGATGATCTGTTGGAAATTATGTTCTGGTACGTACAAGAAGTTATAAGTGCTTGAAATTCTGAATCAGATATCTGAATGAGAGTCATAAGGGTTTGAAATTTTGAATATATGAGTATTATGCACGAGGAGTCATAGGAGTCTAATATCTAAATTTTGTATCTATTGGGAGGTACAAGGGCCCGAGGGAACCGAATATATTTTTGCTCTTAGCAATTGATAAGATGTGTTTATTATTTTTCTACTTATGAATTTGTGTGATAGAATTATTGTTTAATGTTCAGTAAGTATGTACTACCTCTTTGTTTTGAGAAGTTTGTTCACTCTTCTGTATGAAAAAAATTACTTTAATGTTCCCGTTTCATTACTGTTAATTCTTATCATTAAATATTTGGGTAGGTTGAATGTAACCTACTGAATTGTGGTTGCTCATACCTGATTTTTGCATTTGTTTTAGGTCAAGGTAAGGGAAAGAGCAGAATGAGTAGAGAATAGTTGCAATATCTAAGATATGTGTTTATGTAGGTATGTCTGGTTAGATTTTGACAGTCATGGCTTTATTTCTATTCCATTCCGTGACATTTGTGCCATATATTATTTGTAGTTAATTATTTTGATTGTAAATATTTCTAAGATGAATGAAAAAGAGTTTGATGATGAGTATTTATAGGTTTAATTGAAGTTTTAGTGGCTCTGTGCTCTGTAAATTTTATTAGAAAAATTCTACAATTCTCTCCAATTAGGTCTTGGGAATTCTGTCATGTTATAATCCGACATGATATGACCTGTTCTATATGTAGTTTATATCAAGTCGGGTTATGATAGGTAAACCCATGGCCCATACCTAGCTTGATTTGACCATGAAGGACTCTATTGAGCTTAATATAATATACCCTTGTATTACTTAGTACTCTTTTGAGCTTTAGTTGGTCTTATGAGTCCACCTAACCCAAAGCCATCTTGATGACTTCTATACACTGCCCAAAGTACAAACTGTCTCACCTAAGCCTATACTAACACTAAGAGGTCCACTAGTTCAACTTTGACCTTAATTTGAGGAAGGTCAAATTGTAGTCAAACTCATCACTCATCTACTTTTGGTCACCTATTGAGGCATTATACATCCAATATGAATAAACCTTGATCCTGACCTTAGTTCTTTGTTAACCTGACCACAAGTTAACTTAACAAACCTTGGCGACCCATCTATTCAACCTAATTAGCTTAACTTTAAAACCATAGTTTAAACTTAAGAGTTAATTAGCCCTAACTATAGACTTAGCATGGATTGGCCTAGGGACCCTAACTAACAGTTAGGCTTGAGCTAAACTAACCCAAAAGCTTAAGAGCAAATTAAACCTACATTGCCAAACCCAACCCAACACCCTCTAAAACCCTATCCATTTCATCCTAGCTAGCCTAACTAGAAATTTAAACCTAGTCATATCCATGTAATGGCCCTTGCCTTATCCCTGGGGAGAACTGGGGATGTTTTAGCGAATTAAGCTTAAAATATTAAGAACTAAGCCCAAATCTTTTCCATTCCAAGCTTTCTAGAGACCCTAAACCTTTAATAGAACTTAAGAGAAGTTTGAGGAGGCCATGATACCAACGGAGCATACCCCTATTTGGGACTACATTAGGTAAGCCTTCTTATAAACCCTAGTTACCTTAAGTTTTTTTAAATAGCCCCTTAGGAGTTGAAAAACGGTTTTAACACCTTTATAGGTCCTAACACACTTTCGTCCTTTAGAAGCCTGTAAACCCCTCTACAAAAATATGCCAAGAAGTATTCTAAAAAAGATTCTTAAGGTAGCCTACATAACCATTCACTGGCCAGTTGGCCAGATGATTGTCGATTAAAACTTATTGGAAGTAGGGCTTGGTTGCACCTTCTTACTAATGGAGTACATGAAAGATTTTTGGCTATTGCATACCCTACTTCAACGTTTAATATATAAGGTGAAGTAGCTTCCATTCGATCTAGATCATCTCTTATGGCTAATGTCTTATTATACCATATTCTTTGCATGCCTCAGTTCTGATCTCCAGCATTAGATAACAAGTCACACTGATTAGCGAAACATATAAAGTTAAATTTTTTCTTGCCTCACCCACCTCATTGCATTAAATATAGAATGTCACTGTAGCTACATCAACTATTTATGTGACCTCATTAATGCATGCTGCATGATATGGAAATGATCTTAACATACAGTTAGGATTGTTTTAAATTTTGAATAACCTATTTTTACCAAATATAGTAAATAATTGCTTTTGATTACAAGCTAGTTTCTAGCCATTTTTTTGCGAGATTCGAAAATTTTTATTTAGGTTTTATATTGGAGTTATTTTATAGTCAAATCTTTAAAAGATAGATTTGATATCAAATAAAGCATCACTCACATATTTTATCCTCATTTTGCGAGGACTATAAGATTTGATTTGAGGTTTCTCATATGTATAAGTTTCTATAGTTAATTACCCCTCCTATTATGAGAGAAAATTTTCGATTAAGGCTAGTTGGTAGATGTTAAATATTTAACTTATAGCTGTAGCTATTTAATTTTGAAAAGAGAAGATTTAAGACATTAGCTTAGAGTGGATGATGGGGGAAAATGATGATGATGAATCGGAATAAGATTTCATAGTTCCATCATCTCAAGTTATCATAGATTTTACAGTTTACTTAGTCTGTAAGGTATTCTTGTCAGCATTTATAGGTTGTCATCTAAGATGGTCTTATAAAATCGGGGTGGATATTTAACCATGAGGATAGTTTTAGGTTGATCTTAGTTAATAATGGGCTTTGTGTTATATTAAATGTACTTCATGATTCACCACTCATTTTAGCTTTGTTGACCGTAATTTAATGGTGTTATTTTAGGAAGAACTTTATAGTCAGAGGATCTTGATTGTCAATATAATTTACTGGTGCTGTTTTATTGCAAATCACCGAGTCACAGGGAACATGTTATTCATTAGACAATTAGGCAACCATTTTTACTTTTAACAACAACCATATCTTTTAAATTAGTTTGTGGCGCTACCAAATCTTTCATAATTAGAGCCTTTGAAAATGATTTAATATCCTTCAGAACTAATTTTTTGTCAAATGGTGAAGAAATAGGTTCACATCAATCCATAGGAGCCAATGCCTAGTGTACCACGGTGATGCAAAATGACCTCTCAAAAATAGCAAGCCACGAATACAAACTCTTTTGTATATGGAGCTTCCATTCGCATGAGCTAGGGTTGACGACAAATTATAAGGTTTGGTGGTACTCATCAAGAGAACACTGCTGTTGCCAGGTCCCAAGTCTTGGATTAGAAAAGTGGAGGGTTATGTGAGGTAGTCGACAACCAGCGTAAAATTTATCGAATAATAATGACATGAATCCTTTAAGAAATTATGTTAATGCTAGGGCGTCCCCTGGAAGCGACGTGCTGTATGGCCTGGATACAGTGACAAGTGTGCAAGGGCTGCTGCATTGGCGCTCAGGTGCAGTGTTAAATAGTCAAAGATTCCCACATCAAGGACGGATGTGGGCAAAATAGCTAGTCCATAAAATAAAAATTAGAATATGAACGTGGAATATAAGTTCCCTTATAGGAAATTAATGGAATTAATATATATTATGATTCATAGGAAGTTAAATATTTTGTGCATTCATAAAACTAAATGGGTTGGAGAGAAGACTAAGGAGATTGATAGTTTAGGTTTTAAACTTTGGTATTTAAGTAGAAGTCGTACTAGAAATGGTGTAGGTGTGATTATATATAAGAGTTTGAAAGATAATACTATAAAAATAAATAAAATTGGAGATATAATTATAGCTTTAAAAATTATTGTTGATGCTAAGATTGTTAATGTTATAAGTGCTTATGTTCTATAAGTAGGTTTGCATATGAGTTGAAAATTAAATTTTTGGAATGACTTAGAAGAATTAATGCAAAAGACACCTCTTGAAGAAAGAGTTTTTATTGGAGGAGATTTAAATGGACATGTTGACAGAGAGGTAGATGATTTTAAAAGCATTCTTGGTGGCCATGGGTTTTGAACGACAAATGAAGGTGACAAGACCATAGTAAATTTTCGTTTACCTTATGGTTTTTTAATTGTTAATACATTATTTTAAGAAAAGGAATGAGCATCTCATCACTTATAAAAATTGTTATAATACAACTCAGATTGACTATTTTCTTATAAGAAAATTAGATCGTTTAGATTGTAAAGATTGTAAAGTTATTCCGAGTGAAAATTTATATATCAAATATCAATTATTAGTTTTGGACTTTAAGATAAAAGGACAAAAAAATAAAAAATAATGTAAAAATATATCTATGATTAAATAGGGGCGTTTAAAGAATATTAGCAAAAATATTTTTGAGAGTAAGATTTTAAATATTAAGATTTTGTCGGTGCATGATGATGATGCTAATGTTATGTAGGAAAAATTGTCTACTGATATTAAGAATATTGTAAAAGATATGCTTGAATTTTCAAAGGGAAAAACTCACAATATTAAAAATAGTTTGTGGTAGAATCCAATTGTACAAGATAAGATTAAAAATAAGAGGATTTGTTATAAAAATTAATTTAATTATAAAACTCTGAAAATTGGGAAAGATATAAAGAAACTTGTAAGGAATCTAAGAAAGCAATATGCGGTGCAAAAACCTTAGCTTTTAGTGATTTATATAATAGATTAGATACTAAGGAGGAAGAAAGATATATGTATAAATTAACCAAACAAAGAGATATGATTAGTAAGGATTTAGTTCAAGTGAAGTGTATTAAGGATGAAGATCAAAAAATACTTTTCTTAGAAAATGATATTCAACAAAGGTGGATGAGATATTTTGCTAAACCTTTTAATGAAGAATGTGAAAATATGATTGACTGTAGTGACCTTAGCACCCTAAATGAAAATAAAAAATTTCTATTTTTATCGGCGTATTAGTAAAACCAAAGTTAGAGAGGCTTTAAAGAAAATGAAGTGTGGAAAAGTTGTTGGACCTGATGATATTCCAATAGAGGTGTGGAAATGCTTTGGAGATGAAGGAATTTCTTGGCTTACTAAACTTTTTAATACTATTTTGAAGACTAAAAAGATGGCAGATGAGTGGCGAATGAGTGTGTTAATTCCTATTTTTAAAAATAAAGGTGATGCACAAGATTGTGCGAATTATAGAGGAATTAAGTTAATATGTCATACTTTAAAACTATGGGAGCGAGTTATGGAGCATAGGTTGCCGCATGTTACTAATGTTTCTCAAAATCAATTTGGATTCATGCCGGGTAGGTCGACTATGGAAGCCATACATTTATTAAGAGTTTGGGAGAAATATGAAAAAATAAAGGGAGCTACATATGATATTTATTGATTTAGAAAAGCTATTGATAAGAGTTCAGAGATGTGCTTATGAAGAGTTTTGAAAAGAAAGAGTTAATAACTCTTATATTCAGTCATTAAAATATTTTATGCAGGAGCTATTATTGGTCAAAACCACAAGGTGTTTTGACAAGTTTTCTTATTCGTTGGATTACAAAGATGAGCCATAAGCATATCTTTTTGCTTTATCGTATGGATTTCTCACAGACATTTAACAAAAGGATTTTGCCTTGGTGTATGCTTTTTGTGATGATATTTCTTGTTATAAATCTAGAAGAGGAGTTGAAGGAAAACTTGAATTGAGGTCAACCTTAAGAGTCTAAAGTTTTTGCTTGAGTAGATCTAAAATGAAATATTGTGTAGTGTAATTTTAGTGGTAATAGACTTAGTGAGGAATTGTGATTTGGGCGTAAGTATTAATAAGAGTAACGTTTTAGATATCTTGGATATATTGTTCGAGTGTGTGAAATAGAAGGGATATTATCAGTAAAATTAAAGTTGATGTTGAAATGCGAGAATGCATCGGACATTTTGTGTGATAAAAAGTACCATCAAACTTAAGAGAAAATTCTATAAGATGGTGGTGAGCCTGCCAATGCTTTATGATGTTGAATGTTTGGCCATAAAAGAAAGCATAATATAAGTTAAGTTGGAAATGAGGATGTTGGGTGGATGAGACGATTACCCTAGAAATAAGATGCTCATTATAAATACGAAATGAGCAATACTAAAAGTGAGTAACTCCAGTAAAGATAAGATTAAAGAGATCCTTAGATGATTGGTCACATACAAACGCTCCATGACCCGGTTATGAAAGAGAGTATTAATTTGACTTATTAAGAAAGTAGGAAGCAGACATAAAAAACTTTGTAAAAATATTAGAAAGGATCTTTCTCTTTTAGATTTAAACGAGAATTTGACTTTTAATAGGACACAATGGAGAAAAAGGATTCATGTAGCCGACCCCACGTAGTGGGATAAAGGCTTGATGTTGTTGTTGTGGTGGTGGTACTCATCAAGAGCGAAGGAGAAGCAAGATAATAAGCAATTTTAGGTGGACTTTGGTTAGAGTGGCTCACAAGAAGGTCACTACTCGGGTTGCATGTACGTCAATAGGCTTTTGGTAGCACATATAGTGGGGGTGCAGATTCATGCATATCCTAGAAAGTTCTCTTTTTGATGAAATATTCCTAAAATTCACAATAAAACTACTGTTCGGATAAAAAATTTCACTTGGGGGTAGCCTGACCTTGATCAAACATGTTTTGAGCATTAGTCTTCTTGAACTTTTTCAATCCTTACATTCTTCTAAGAAAATTATTCATAAATTTAATGTTTTTATTAACAAATTCCCTTGGGCAACTAACTAAGGATGACAATAGTAAAATCCTATGGGTTAGTTAGACTAAAATCTGTTACCTACTTTGGGAAATGGGCCATGGTGTTAGGTCCTTCAGTAAGAAAATGGTCTCAATCCCATCGGGCTTAGCTGGGTTGGTGGGCGAGCATAGTTGGGATCCCCCTACCCATGTTCGATTCCCCTCTCATACGGCGCAACCCCGTAAGTGGGGAGAAAATAATTGCAGGTTCTGCACCTATGAGGCTAATTGTTGGTAGACTCGCCAAGGGATTAGTTACGCCATCATGCGCCTTCTATGGGGTGGTAGTGGATAGATTCCCCGTCCCCAAAGAAAAAAAAAAAGACTGGTCTCACCAAAGTTGTCTTTGAAACTATGGCGTTAGTTTTTAAATTAAATCAATCTCTTTGGGCGACTTTAACATTAACTTTGATACTCACTACAACATGGCTCTTAATACCTCAAGTGGGCTAATTCTAACTTCAGAACTATCAATGGTTATATTTCCAATAAGGATGCTATCAAATTTATTATTGAGTTTGGATAATAAGGATGCTATCAAATTTACTATGTTGCATCGATACGGATATGACGATACAGATACAGGACACGCCAATTCTTAAAAATACAGGATACGAATATGGCGCGGATACGACATTATAATATATAAATAAAACATAAAAATTAAGAATGTAATCAAAGTGTAATATTTGAAATGACAAAAAAAAATTAAAATAAAAGTAAGCATTAAATATTTAAATATCTAGTACAACAACAAAAACAAGAAGATAAATTGACTAGCACATGAAATTTCAACTATTCAATAGAAGGAATGATAGGATTAGCTTCTTCGGTGGTTTGTCTTTGAGTTTCTATATCATCTTCAATAAATATCATAGCTTCTAATTCAGGCTCATCAAGTGAAAGATTTGCAATTTCTAATATTCCCATATCCTCAAGAGATTCAAATCCATCTCCAGCAACATCCCATATCCTGTTGTCTCCTTCCATATAAGTTGGAGTTTTCCTTGAGAGAAGCCGAAGGTTTGTATGCACATAAACTAAATATTCAGCCCATTGTGGAGTAATTTTATTTCTCTTCATTGATTGGATGAACGAGTATGTGCTCCAATTTCTTTCACAATAAGATGAGGATGAAACTTGGCCAAGCAATTTTATAGCGATTGTTTGAAGTAGAGGTGTTGAAGCTCCATGTATAATCCATCACATTTTCGGATCAATTCTTCACCTATCACGCAATGACTCTTGGTCACCAAAGTCCTCTAAATAACCAAAAATTTTAGCAAGCTCAATATTGACTTTTCTTCTCTCCTCATTTGAAAAATAACGCTTCAAACATGTTTTTCTCATATTTGAAATTTCTAAATCTTTCTGTGGAGAAATTCTTTGAGGATCCTTTTGAAGTCATTCTTTAGTTGAATATCTTCAAAAAATATTAAAATGAAATAATGAAAAAATGTTAAAATTACTAAACAACAAATTGTGAATTAATAATGAAAAATGTTGAAATTTACCTAGGATTTAGTGAGTGAGTCAAGCAATGTAAAGCTGTATTACTTTTGCTCCACCTATTTTTTAGAATAGTATAAATAACATCCTAAAAGCTTGAATCTTCATGAAGTGCTTTCCTCTTATGTCTATATATAATTTCTTTTACTTTGGCAAAAATTGAATCCCACATCTCATAAATGAGATATAAACAATACTTATCCGTATCAGCCACTCTCAACATACAATAAATTGGATCTGTGAAATTTATGATGTATTCAATCTCATCCCACCATAAATCATCTAAAAACTTCTCCTTTATATATCTAGCCTTTCCAACATCTTCCCTATAACTGAACCATTTGTCACTGATCACCATAGCTTGAAGAGCATTTTTTTTTAATCTTCTCAACATCACTATAACCGAGGCAAACTGAATTTCAGTAACTGCAAGTATCTTCAAATTAGGGAAATCATTGAACATAGAGAGTCTCTTGGAGTGATTCATAATAAATTTCTAATTACAAATGCATCTCTAACAATCACTATTATCCAATGACATTCATTGTAGGTGATTTCGTTTGCCTCTGTATTCTTAGCTACACAAATGTTCTTCAAGGCAAGATTAAGCGTATGCACAACACATGATGTCCAGAAAATATGAGGATATGCTTGCTCTACAAGTAGATCTGCAGCTCTACAAACAGGTGCATTATCAGTAATGACCTGGATGATGTTTGAAGGCCCCACCATCATGATAATTTCTTTGCTTAAATTAGAAAGGAAGAACTTATCCTTATACTGTCCTTCACAGTTTACAACTTTGATAAACATAGGATAACTCTCTATTACAGACATGAAGTTGATAAGTGGACTTCTTTGTGGATTTGTCCACCCTTCACAAACCAAAGTAACTCCTATTTTCCTTCTAAACTCCTCTAGTAGGCTCGAGCAACTTCTCAATATTATCCCTCTCTTTGCAACAACTTCGTTCTAATGACATTATATCCAGGTGGCACGTATTATGCAAGATTATTATTACATGCATAGGTAAAGACATTCTTGTAATGTGGATTCCTTGCTAGGTTAAAAGGAAGTCCAGCTGAGTAAAACATTCTAGCTATTTCCCTATCTAGTTGTTCTCTCATTTATAAATTAAATGTTTTCTTCAAAGCTCTATCTACAACATGTTTTCTTCTTTTGGTCCATCTATCCGAAAAGGCCCCTTATTAACAGTACTGTCATCATTTTTAATTGAAGAAGATGATGAAGTATATGAAGCATGAGTGCTTGGAAGTGGAATATGTTTTGGAAGCTCTTTTTTACTCCTTTGCTCAACTTCATTGATTTTTCTTTGCAATTCATCCATTTGTGATGAGCTTATATTCGGGCATACTCTTTGTTTAAAATTGCGCAATAAGAGGCGCGCCTCTGCGCAATTTGACCAAAAAACGCCTCGAGGCTTACGCAATTCCTCACCTGGCAGAGGCGTACGCCTCACCTGGTATGAGACGCGCCTCAGAGGCGCAATTGCGCAATTCTGAGTGAGTTGTACGCCTCACAGAAATGGCCACGTGCAGCACAAATGGCCAGCTTTATCCGTCCAGGCCAGTCAATTGTTGGCCCATCAGATCTCCCATAGAGCAATCGGTCTAAACTTCCATGGTAGAGCCTCTCATAGACCAACATTCTTTGATCAGAACCCTCACGTGCATGGAAACCAAGCAACTTACAAAGTTGGGGATGCTGTAACAATGCTATGGTGTTCACCGCATTGATAAAATCATAAAATCTTTTAAATTTTGCTAGTATCAAGTATTCACAATTAGACATTACAATAAATAAAGTATCTAGGAATTGAAGGTAAATTAAACACCAATTTAAAAGCATAATCGAGGTCATTGTTATGAAAACATAAAGAAATGCATGCAACATTGACATACAATAGAAAATGAAAATTGTAAAGAAGAATGCTAATACAAAAATGTTAAGGGCATTATTAAGAAAGCATACATAAATGCAAACAACGTAGATAGCTCATGAATACTCCACCGCTGTTTCAACTTTGGGAGTTTTGTTAAACTAATATTTTTTGATTTTGTACTTTGGGACGTGATTTTATTGCATCTATTTTCTTACTTTTCACTATTTTCATATATCATTTAGATGTTTTTATTGTAAGATAGAATATTGTTATTATTTACCTGCTAAAACTCTTAATTTCTCATTTACGCAATTCTGTGTCCGTGAGGCTTATGCCTCAGACCGCCTCGAGGCTTAATTACGCAATTTTAAACCTTGGGCATACTTTAATTCCATGACCACTAATCTTCAACAAATGAGCTTTCATTCTATAATATGATCTTTTGTATGTGGCATTACAAAAATTACATTTGAATGCAATATTGCCACCCCCTTCTGACGTTTTACCTATTTTTGTCACATAACACCACATAGGTTTGTATCTTCAATATTAGCCTCTGATGGACCATCAGTAGACCCAATTCCTACATCACTAGAGCTCATTATCCTACGAATGATCGACATAAATTAATCCACATGAATTTGAAACATGAAAATTTTTAATTAAAAGTGTAGATATGTTGCGCCTATGCCGGGGGTCTAAGGTTGCACTGCCCCCTGGCGGGGTTCGACCTTCTCGATACTGCTTGGTACAAAATTTTATTATAAGAGTTGTTTTAAAGCTTTCTTTACCTTCTCGGTACTGCTTGGTACCATTCGGTACCCCTCTGTACCGAGCGATACCGAGCAGTACTGAGCATTACCGAGCACCGAGTAGTACCGAGCGGTACCGAGTACTGAGCGGTACCGAGTTCCGGTACCGAGCCTACGATTAAGAAAACAAAGAATGAAGAAAATGAACCTTCAATGCTCACGTCGCCTTCACTGTTCGTGTTGTCGAGTCGCTTTGTCGACGAAGGATTCTGTCGGCTTTAATGCTCGCGTCGTCAAGCCTCTTTGTCAAAGAAGGATGATCCTGTCCGCTTCTATGCTCGCGTCGTCGAGCCGCTCCTTCGACTATAACGAAGAAGATGAACACCTGTGCGGAAACGAAAAACCTAGCTCGCCTAAATGTTTAAGCCGCATAAATGAATAGGGATATCGAGCGGATAGCCGAAATGAATAGGCAAATTGCGGCTCCATTTTTTTTAATAGGACACGCGTATCGGATACGCATGCCCGATCAAATTTAAATAGTATTTTAATTGGACACGACAAAGCCGTATCCGACACTTATCCGTGCCGTATCGGAGGCGTATCCGTATCCGATACGTGTCCGATACAGCATGCCTCATAAATAGGTGTATCCGTGCAACATAGCAAATTTATCTATTATGGAAAACCTTGTGAGTGAATGTTTTCAGTACCAAGGACTAGTTTTGTTTCCTGATATACCTGATTGAAATCACTGGTGGTTGTCACTGTGCTTCTTCATTTCTATGTAATTAATGGTTTATTTAGTGCTTATTGTTGGATTATCCGGTGCTGCTATTGAGTTCCATCGCTGTGAGTTTTTTTATCTCTATGGGCATTCACTATTTCATTTTGGCTTCTTATTTTTAGGTTGTGTTCTATTGCATGGTATTATTCTTCTTGTTTTACCTGTTCTAATGGTTTGTTTCTATGGATTCCTCGTTGGTATGTCTCCATCCCCTGCCTCTGCTCCTTTGACCAGTGGGATCATGCACATTATTGTGTATAATTTTGCATCAACGAGAGTGAAATATTTCAGTCCTATTTAGAGGGCTTTATTCTAATTGGAATCTCTACTAGTAAGCCACAGCTTGCTAGAGCTATTTTGTTCTCTTCTCTATTTGTCTTTCGTTAAATGGAGTTGGTTTTATGCCTATTTTTTCACATAAAACGCCAGCCTTCTGATGACCCAGTTAGGATAGTAGATATATTAGATTTGGTTTATGTTAAAAAAGATCGATGTAGATCTAAAAAGATTTGGTTAGAAAATATTAAAAATGATATTTCTTTGTAGATTTAAATGAGAATTTGACTCTTAATAAGACACAATGGAGAAAAAGAATTCTTGTAATCGATCTCACGTATTGACATAAAGGCTTGATGTTGTTGTTGTTATTGTATGTTAGTTTTTATCCACTATTTTGTGTTCTTCCATGTGCTTTGTATTAATATGCTAGAGTTGGATGGTACTTTGCCTTCCCTATTTGCCTTCAAATTTGATATATCTGATCTATTGGAATCCCTTGGACCCTTCCTACTGACATTTCTTGTGTTTAACGTTTAGTTTTATTATTATTTTTTTTAATAAATTTCTGCTAACTACTTTCTCTGTTTTGATATTTGGAAAAGTATTGTGGAAACGCTGTGGATTGAGCTGCTACAAGTGATTTCTCTTCTGATGTTGTTGTGATGCATGTCTACCGGAAGAGAGTTCTCTTTTCTCTTATCCTTTTGTTTGAAACTAATAGCTTGATTCCTGATGGCTGGTGTTTGAAGGCAGCCGGAAGTAATGTCGACTAGGTGTGCAAATGAGTTGAGTAAATTTGCGAGCTGGTTTGAATTTGACTCGTTAACGAGCTCGCGAGTTGAATTTATCGAGTTTCGAGTTTGAGCATATTTTTGAGCTCGTTGAATATTGAGCTTGAGTTTGATCGAGATGAAGCTCGGTTTGATCACTCATCGTGCGGCTCGAGTTTGTTCATCGAAGTGGCGTAAGGCGCAAGGCATAAGCTAACTCTTCAAACCGAATCACTTATTGGGTTTTTTTCTAATCGTGCGAAGGGATTGTGAGCGAGTGTTAGGGTTTTTCTTTTTGCTTGTTGTGGTCGTGAGTGGGAGGAGTGGTGCCAGGCGAGTTCCTGTGGCGACTGAGAAATTTCTCCAGGTATCTCTTCTCTCTTGTATATCAACAACTCACTCATTTTTTTTCAGCTTAGAAGGCTTTCTTTGTGTCCTATTTGTCCCTTGTCAATGTTTTATTTTGGCTTAGATCGTGTTTTCTGAGATATTTCGACTATTATGATCTTCGCTTTGTGCATAATTTATATAGAGAGAGAGAGAGAGAGAGAGAGAGAGAGAGAGAGAGAGAGAGAGAGAGCATAGTCCCCACTGATTATTTATGTATGATAAATTTAATCTCATAGTATCACATTGCTATATTTTAGTCTCTCAATTATATAGAATTGATGCAAAATACCCCATTATATGATTTCGATTTAATACCTCGAATATGTAAAACTGGTCTTACTTTAGCCCCAAAGAGAGAATTTTGGATTAATTTTATAGTAGAGAGACTAAATTAGAGCAACGTGATATTCTAGAATTAAATTAGTCATATACGAATAGTAGAAGAATTATATATATAGATAGATAGTGAGAAAGGTTTTATCTTGGACAATTTTTTTTTTTTTTTTTTTTGCTTTTTAGGGCAATTTTTTAGTATAAATTTGTAGTTCAAAAATTTTTGTACTAAAAAGTTACGTTATAAAGCAATAAAAAAAAAGTATCAAATGAGGAGAAAGAGAGAGATTTCAACATGGTCTTTAATTTGTTTATGCACGGCCAATTTTGTCTCATATTATACAAAATTGCTTCTACTTCATCACTTAATTATACAAATTGGTACGCAATACTCTCATCTTATAATTGTGATAAAATTAATCTCGATTTAGTACCTCAACTATATAAAAATTATATCAATTTGATTTCAAAGTAATTATTTTAGATTAATTTTATATAGTTGAGAGATTAAATTGGAGCAACGTAATATTTTGATATTATATTGGCCATATATGAATGATCGGGAATTTGTTTTAGATATTGGATTAATCTAATTAAGTTGTTATGATTGTAACAATCTTACTGAAAGGTACAAACAATGTGAAATCCATATTTTTTCTTACCTGAGCTCACCACTGATATTTTAAACTACAGATACATAAAATATATTTTTAGTATAATTATCTTTAGTTTTATATTTTTTAGCTTCTTAAATGATAGGCGCAATTCAAAGAATAACTACAAAATAAAAATTGTAATAAAAATATATTTTGATCGTATTTAAAAAATATGTGACTATAATTTAATATTTAGCCATATTATTTACGAGGTTAGTTTGCCCTCTCAATAGTTCTAGAAAAAAAAGAATTAATAATGCTTATATTTAAGTCATTAAGGATATGCATGCGAGAGTTCTTATTTGTATAAGATGGTTGATTGAGTATTTTTCTATTTTAGTTGGATTATATCAAAGAAAAGCTTTAGGTCTATATTTTTTTGCTTTAGTCATGAATGCTCTTACTAGACATTTGCAAGAGAACGAGTAATAGATCTAGTGAGGGGATTGTAATTTTGGGCGATTAAATATTAAAAAGAGTACACGTTTTAGATATTTGAGATTTACTGTTCCTAGTGATGATGAAATAGATGGAAATATTATTAGTACAATTTAAGTTAGATGATTGAAGTGGAGGAATACATTGAGCCTATTGTGTGATAGAAAACTATCTCTCAAAGTTAAGGGAAATTTTATATGATAGTGGTGGGACCCACAATGTTTTATGATGCAAAATATTGATCATCAAAAGAGAAGCATAAAGTTAAGTATTGTAGAGATGAAGATGGTCAAGTGGATGAGATGCTTCACTCTTAGAGACAAAATACAAAATGAACATATAAGTGAAAAGATTGGAGTAGCCCCAGTGGCAGATAAGATCAAAGAGAGCCGGCTTAGATGGTTTGGCCTCATAAAACTTCTACCTTTTGATGACTCGATTATGAGAGTAGATGTATTAGGTTTGTCCCATGTTAAGAAATATAGAGGTAGACTTGAACCGACTTTGTTATAAAGTATCAAAAATGAGTTTTTTTTATTAGATTTAAAAGAGAATCTAACTCTTAAAAAAACATAATAGAAAAAAGAAAAAAAAAGATTCATGTTGTTGACCCCGCGTAGCAGGATAAGATTTGATGTTGTTGTTGTCATTTTGCCATCTCAATTCCTTTTTTCACCTTTATAATTAATAATGTTTACTTTAATTGAAGAAGGTAAATGATGGTTATAAATACCAAAAACTTTATGATATTAAATAATATTCATTATTATTTCAAAGGGGCTATGTTAGGGGGAACAAAATTGTAAAATCTAAGGAGAAAGACATCTATTTCTTTCATCTAAGCAAAAATAACAAAATTTCTCCATTTGCACCAAACCAATGCATTTGCAGTAAGGTAGATTGTTCTCAATCAACACTTTGTCAAAGTTTGGTTTCAAATTAAAATCAAATTTATAGCTCACGTGACTGAAGAATTTTAGGTTAGTTTACAAGTTTCAACAGTTCAATAATGGTTGGTGAAGGGAGCTCTGATATGGAACAGTTGCGGGAATGGAGAAAAGCAGTCTACACTGTGCATTGGGAAGTATGCATGGATTTATCCAAACCTTCCACCCTATTATTTATAGAAATACATTTACATAAATACATTTATATTTAAGTACATTTTATGTTCATAAGCAATTTGTACTCGGCTTAATATGTTAATGTCATCTTTGGGCGGTGTTGATATTGTTTATCAGTCATCCAGAGAGGAGACGACAATGTTGTCAAGAGCCGGGCGTCAATGTTAAGAGAGTGTTTATCGTCGATATTGAGAGGGCGTTGGTCGTCGATGTTGAGAAGGCATAAGACAAAGATGAGATGTCAAGTTTTTGGTATAGAAATAGCTAACGTCGAGCATCAATGCCAAGACAGTATCAGACTTTGATATAGAGATCATTTTGAAATATTGATATTGTAACGACGTCAGACATAACGATGCTAGACGTCGATGTTGAAATAACATTAGATATTGGTGTGAAATCAAAGTCGTAACCTGCCAAAAAGAAATGAAAATGAGAATATTCTATGAATGGTGCATTGAGTGCAGGGTATTGATTTGGTGTTGTAGATATAAAATAAAAAATTTAGTTTTTATATTTTAAATAAGTAAAAATTTTAAATACACAAAATTATATTTAGAAAATTCATAAAATGTTTAAAAAAAGTGTGTCCGACACGCGAGTCCAATTTATATTTAATATTTTTTAATTGAACATATTTTCGGCGTGTCCGACACGTGTCGAAGTGCCAGACTCGTGTTGTCTAGAATATGTATCAGACACATCACACCTTTTTGAAGAGAAGTATCAATGAATCATAGCTTATATTATTTAACACATTCATTTTATTTATAAGCATTATCATGGTTTGATTCATGACTGCCACGTTACTTAATTGAAGAGAATCATGTATTATAAAGCATCTAAAATTTCGTTTAGATGCATTAGAGCCTCCATAAAGGCAAATTATTGCGTCCGGTCACCTGACATGCGGACAGCCAATCCAGAGACGCCACCTCACCCGGATGCAACTGGCCCCGGTATTTTTGAGTGACGTGGCGTGTTTTTATTGGTGTCTGGATGAATCCGGACACCGGACACAATAATTTACCCTCGATAAAAGGTGGAGGAAAGGACATCCCAAATTTATTTCATTATTTGTAATTTCGACCATCTCTCATTGAAAGCTAAATATGTCATAATAATTATTTTTATGATGATTAATATTATTTGTAACTACTATTCACAAATTTTCTATTAAAAAATAATATATTGTTTCATATTTGAATAATAAAATAAAATTGTTTTTTTTTAGTTAAAGGGATAATAATGATGATAATTAATTTCTTACATAATGGTGCTCTTCCTAGTACACTTGGATGTATGATTAATTCTATTATTGATTATAATTCCCTTCTTTGTAGTGGATTTTATGGCAGAAATAAATGTTGATGAAAGAGAAAGATAAGTAACAGATTCAAGTCTTTGAATGGATGGATATAAATGCTGGCAAACACAAGTTCATTATCAATGTGTAATGTAATTTCATATATCTAAATTGGCGGGCTAGAAACAAATTTGTTCATGGAGGGAAGGTTGATAGCGCTATCTTGATTGCATTAAATTCTGTAAGTTTTGCATCGATAGCTTTGAAGAATCGTAAAAGCAAACTGGAAAACTGGGGTTCCAATCAGTCATATAGACTGTTGGATCGTTGGCACCCTCCTTCCGGTTGGATAAAGTTAAATGTGGATGCATCTTTCTTGAAATCATACAAAGTTGGAGTTGGAGGAGTAATACGAGACAGCAAAGGACGATTTAAAAAACAGATTTTATGGAAGAGTTTAAAGGGCTGATTATTGAAGGAGATAACTGCAACATTATCAAATTTCTTCAACAATTAGGAGGTAATTGGAAGGAAGATCTTGCATTCTTAAAAGAGTTCAAATTTGTTACTTCTAATTGGGTAAATAGAGATTGCAATAAGTTATGTATATTTTTTAAGAGGCTCATCTCCACTTATCAAATGCCATAGACAAATATGATTAAACAATTGTTTAGTTAATATTATCATAAATAAAAAAATAAGAATAGTGGCTATATAAGAGAATGAATATTAACATTAAAAGTAAAGGTAAAATAGTGCACCTATGCTAAAAGTATTAAAAACATAAACTTATATAAAATGATTAAAAATATATATGTTTATTTTACTCATTGGCTTGCTATTAGTTGTAATTAATTCTTGCTCTTCTTCATCTATATCATGCATTCTTTATATTTTTCTTAGTGAACTCAATCTTCTTATAAAAACCCCCAATATCATATAAGTTAGCTTTTTATTTAGAATGAATAGCATGTTGCATGAATTATAACATTTTTTATCATCAATATATTAATTCCCACACTATCATTTTTCAGTTTTCAATAATATCTTAAGATAAAATTTACATATTTACTCCTTTTATGATCCATCTTATTGGAACTTATATATATCCTTCACATCAGCACTACTAACTTAACTTATCAACAAAAATACTAAATTCAAATGAAGGAGAGATGGTTGGCCCTGACATGATGAACCTGAATAATTAAAATTGTTCTAAATCCAAGAAAATACTTAAATTTTAAATTTTGAAATTTAATTTTAAATTCAAATTATAATTTTTTCATGATATTTTTTAACATTTGTTCTTCATAAACTATTTTTTCTTGCACTTGTTTGTCTTTATCATATAAACTTGTGAATGACTATTACTTCATGATTCTCTACATCAATGCTCTTTATCCCAAATGAACTCTATTCTAAGGAATTAAAATCTTAAGCTTCATTTGGGGTAGCTTTTTTACTGCTTCTCAAAACAATTTTTTGTTAGCTATTTTAGGAAACAATAAGAAAGTCGTCCCAAATGAAGCGTTTGTAGTTGTTCACAAGCTATGTTGCTATTTTTTCCAATTCCTCTCTTGCCATCCAAGTGTCTTTAGTTGATGGTTTACCTTTCCATATGATTAAGATTTTCACCTCATTTATAATAGTAGATTCAACTTTCAAGAAGGTGGGATGTGAAGGCAGATGCTACTAGTAAGTATAGTAATCTTCTATAAGGGCATCAATATATAAATATGAAAGTTAGCTTACTCTTTTAAATGGTAAGATGTATTCAATATTGAAATTTGATCTAATGAACATATCAATGAGCAAATGAAGATAATACACATTAGTTCTAACTTTCCTTATAATTTTATATGGACCACAATCTCTTCCTAGCAACTTTCTCTATTTGAGAACATTGTGACGGAGAAGCTAATTTCTAAGATATGATTCGTTTTGGTTGATAGTTTCCAAATGCCCAAATATATTGAAACATGTTTGCCGTGATATATAATTACATTGTCAATAATTTTTTATCAATATATTTTTAAATTTATTAATGTAAATTTTCATTTAAAAACACTAGATGCGTCCGGTGTCCACATAGAACAATAATAATTTAAGATCACAGAATAATCTAATTGATCTTACAACTCATCTTGGCTCTGGTAATGAGACGGCAAACAATACCATTTTAATTTAGCCCCCCCCCCCAAAATAAAATTTCTTTGACTGGTTGTCCTACTATTATAAGGAGTGGAAAGCAATACATTAAGGCTAAAGGGCGGGCATAAGTCGTAGGTGAAGTAATCGTCTGCATCTATCCCTGATTCAATTTAGACGTCTGCATTATGGAACTAAATCTAATGTCCCAAGTTAATGCAAAAAATAAAAAATTCAAATGTTACTAAAATTTAATTTTTAAAAATTTAAATTTAATTTTAAATTTAAATTATAAATTTTCCATGGCATTTTTGAATTCTTGTTCTTCTTATACCTATTCTTTCTTGCATTTATTAATCTTTAGGTTATAACCTTGTGAATAGCATTTGAATTTGTTCATGCTTTTCTACATCAATTCCCCCAAGAGCAAATGAACTTTACTCTAATGAGTTGAAATATTGGTATTTTTTGACAAGCTATGGTTCTATCATTTCTAACTCCTTTCTTACTAGCCAAGTGCCTTTGATTGATGGTTAGTATTGATAAAATTAAGAACTTATATGTAGCACTTTAATATTTTTGTATCTCATTTATTGTAATGGATTTAAGTTCCAAGTGAAAGTATTGTCGCACAACCAAGAGGACGTGGTTGGGGTGGTTGAATTGTTATTTAAAAACTTTATTAAGAAATAACACAATTTTTAGTAAAAGTAGTTTAAAAGACTATTGAAATCTCAAAGCATAAAGTACTAAAATTATTTTAATTAATTATTATTTTATGCTTTAGAGAAATAAAAATTACTCAAGACTAATTCAAAAGTAAATTCAAAAGTAAAATTTTTGATTGATAGAAAAATTTATGAAAACCTTTTTGAACATTTTTGTTCAATATAAATACAACAATTGGGAAATCATAAATCGATGTAATGAAGTTTCAAGAAATAAAAGTGTAGAAAATAAAAGAAATGCAAGCTAAAATTTTATAGTTGTTCAATCAAACTTGATCTATATATACACTCCTCAAGTTCCTCCTCTTTGGAGATTGCACTAGCAAATTCTTCTTTTGCTCCCAGTAAGATGGAGAATGACATTTACAAGCTCTTCCTCTCGAAAAGCCTAGACTCCCTCCTTCGACTTCCTAGCACAGTGGAGATGCCTCCCTCCTTCTGCCTCCTGCATGGTGGATATACCTTCAGCTCTTCACAACGACGAAGATATTGTTCCCCTAGCCTCCTTAGCTAATAAAAAATATTTCACCCAAAGACTTTCTTCCTAGAGCTCATCTCTAAAAGCACCCAACAAACAACCTAAAGGACAAAGTTGCAAGCCAAGGAGGAAAATCATGTGATCTCCCTCACAAAATTCCTTGACTCCTCAATGAATAACCTCTCAACCTCACTCTCTCTTCCTCTCTCTTCCCAGTAGTTTGGACAAGCTATCTCAAGCAAGGATTACTTGAGAGAGTCCTTGGAGAAGGAGAGGGTTGAACTTAGAATTTTGAGCAAGTAATTTTTAAAATAACTATCAGGATCATACTATACAATCAATTTTATACAATATGTTTAGTTATCCTATGTTTTAAATTTATTAATTTTTATCAAATATTTGATTTAATTTTTGGAATAATTGATCGTACAATAAAATTTGGATCATATAGTATGATTTAACAGAGAAATCAAGTGTTCAATTTTGATCCACACTTGTGAGTGTGTGCACGATTATCTTGCCACTATACACCCGATATAAAAAAAAAAAAACTCAAGAAAAAGAAAATACATACTCATATTACAAGTTTTGATAATTCTTCTTGAACTGTCTTCTTTTGATTTGGCTTCTTGTATGATGTATTCAACTTTAGTTCATGCATTGTAACTAAAATATTAGTATGGCATATATATATAATTGCAAAGAATAAGATGTAATTTAATAATAAATGTTTGAAATCATCAAAATGATGGGCCAGGCTCATGGGTTTCAACACTAAGAAAGTGGGATGTGAAGGTGCCCACCACAATTAAGTATCATCTCTTATATTAATAATTAAATATGAATGTTTGTGAACTCCATTATATGATAAGATATCTTAAATATTAAAATTTTGTCTAATGATCATATCAAAAGGAAAACTAAGATAATACACATTAGTTCTAAGTTTCCTAATAATGTTACATGGACCACGAAGTTCTTCTTCTCAACTTTCATTATTTTATCATTAAATATCTCTCTAATCAAATGCGTACCAAAATATGATTATCATTTTTATACTCTTTAGTCAAACTATTATGGTTTATCAATATCTATATATTTGGTGTCGCTCTTTTCTAATTATCCCCTAAACTTAGCTTGAAGGATTTAAAATCTTTTATAAATGTGAATAAATGCATGAGATGGAACATCAACAACATCAATTTTCTCTTAAGGGTGTAACCTTACATTTTTGTGGTGGTTGTAGAAAGTGTTGTTGTAAGAAAGTTTAGTGATAATAAATATAATTATCAATTTTATAAGACCCCTCTTAACAAAATATATAAACATATTTCTATGAGCTTTATTGACTACTTTAGTTTGTTCAATGGTTTGAGAGTAAAAAAAAAAAAAAAATAGTTCTAAATTTTCCTACATAACCTCCACAAAGTTTTCTAAAATATGACACAAAATCCATATTCTTATTAGAGACCATAGTAGAGTGTAAGCCATGCAATCTAAATGTCTCCTTAAACACAAACTTGTTACATGAGAAGCATCATTGTATAAGAAATATGTGTTTCCATTATATAGGTTAACTCCTTTATATAATAAGATATCTTCACTATTGAAATTTGGGCTAATAATTATATTAATAGAAAAATTATAAAAATAAAACCAATTATGAGTATCCTAATAATTTTACATAGATCATACACTCTTCATTGAAACTTCCTCCATTTTATGGTTGAATATCGATCTAATCAAATGCATATCAATATATAATCTCCTCTTTACAAACAACTATGGTTTACTATATTAACAATGTTACACTTTTCTATTTGTCCCCTCACTTTAGCTTGAAGGATACAAAAATCATTTATGAATGAGAATCTGACTTCTAAAAATGATTCAGATAGAAGGTCAGCAATATCAAATTTTTCTCTTAGGGGGTGGATACATACACTATTTCAAATGGTATTTTTTTGTTGGTTGCTCAATTAGTTTTGTTATAAGAAACTTTAGATGTTAATAAATATAATTCTCGATTTTGCAAGAGCTTTCTTAACAAACTATCTAAACAAATGCTATATATCTATTAACAATCTTAGTTTGTCCATTAGTCTAAGTAAAAAGTAGTAAAGAGTTATAATTTTGTCCTATATAACTTCCATAACCTCCACAAAGTCTTCTAAAAATATAACACAAATCTCTCATCCTTAGTAGAGACCATTGTGGTGGGTAATCTATTCAATATGACAGTTTCCATAAAGAACAAACTTGCTATATGAGAAGCATTATTATGTGTAGGGGATTTGTGTTTCCATCATATATACTATAAGTGGATTGTGCTATAACTTGTTGACAAGATATTGAAGGTTTTCTAGGATGTTTAAAACCAAGTTATTAGGGAGGATGACTTGTTGAGGAGGTCTAAACTAGTTAGGAAAGATGAGTTGTTTTAGAAAAGAAGGTTGATTTAGAAAAGTTTAAGGAATTTGGTAGTCTATGGAGTATGAGTTCTCAAGGAAGCTAAGTTTTACTAGAGGGAGGTTGTCACGCCCAGGGATAAATAATGAAAGAATTTCTTTTTCCCATTTTGTCTTTTCAATCTTTTGAAAGTTTGTTAGGGATGTTAAGCCCTTATGAACTAGTCCCAAGGCTAACCAAGAGGGGAGTGAATTAATATTTTAAAAAATATTTTGATCAAAACATAATCTTAAAATAAAAACCAAGATTCACCACGGAAATTTAGAGTGTGGAAATTAAATGCGGAAGCAGTAATAAAGAACACAAAAATTTATAGTGGTTCGGTCAACACACCTATGTCCACTCCTCGGAGGCGCCATCCGAGTATTGCACTAAACTCAGTGTCTCTCCTTTTCCCCCCCACGGCAAGGCACGGAAGTCTTTTTAAACCTCCATTTCACTAACCCATGTGAGGTAGAGAACCCAACTCCTTTTGCTTCCTTCAGAAGCAGGCAGAGAACCCAACTCCTTTTGCTTCCTCCTGCAGCAGGTAGAGAACCTTGACCAGATGCTGAAATTTACCTCTCTAGAACCCCTAAAGAACTAAGGATGATGACTAGAGAAGATGATGATGGATCCTTACTTGGAGCAACCTTTGTGAACTCCCTTACAAACTCCCCCTCACAAGATTCTCTCTCTCTTTCCCTTGCTCTCCCTCTCCTCTTGGCTCTCTCAGGTCAAAACAACAGTAAAAGATGTTCTAAAGGGTATAACAAGTGCTCTTAAATAGAAGAGCTACATAATAGCTCATTAATTGCACCTTGCCGACTTTATCGTCTATGACGATATAAATATTATCTCATACGATCAGTGCAATTTAAGCTTAATCAGCCAGGATGATCTCGGACGATCATAAAATTTTTATTTATATCGTCCAGGACGATAGCATATCGTCATGTATGATTAGTTTAAATCATAGAATATCAGCTAGAACATCACTATGAATGGATGTCTGGATGATCAAAAAATAGCTTGATCATCTAGGCCGATCTCACTATCGTCCCGGATGATCAGTTCAAATATAAGGAAATCGTCCAGAACATTGTCCTGAATAAGAGCTGTTTGATGTACAATCATCCAGTGGATCACCCCGGCTGATCCAGCGATCGTCCAGGATGATGTGATCATGCAATCAAACCTTTATTATTTTCCTTAAATACCAGATTAATTTAAGCATAATTGTGCTGCATCATCCAGGACGATGTCCTGGACGATGTTCTGGACGATGTTCAAAAATAATTAATGCCTAAATAGATCTAGCAGTTGATTCTTTCTAATTTGAGCCTATCGTCACAGCCGATACTAATATTGTCCGGGATAATCAGCTTAATGATGTCTGCCTTAATCATGATGCCCTAATTAGTGTTTCTATTTTTGAATCGATCGTTAAGGATGATATAATTATCGTCCCGGATGATGTTACCAAAAATATTAACTCTAAGAAACACTCAGAAATTCTCCCAAGGTGTGTGTGTGTGTAACATTACTTAGCATTAGGAACCACACCTTTTACAATAGACTCAAGAAAGGAAAAAGTATACAAACTGACTCGGACCTAGTCTACCCAATCTTGAGTTGGTTCCAATTACAGTCTGATCTTGTGGACCTGAAATGTTAGTAGGCAAGGTAGTCGTAGAGAATCAGAAGTGTTTACTATCATCAAAATCATAATCCTTGAAAATAAATTCACAACAATCTCCCCCTTTTTTATGTTGAAAAACACTAAAAATTAATTGAAGCAGTTCAAAACAAATTTAAAAGAAATAAATGAGAAAATAAACATAGTTTCAATAATTCAACTAATCAACATAACATAATAAACTATAACAAATTAGAACATCTACTCCCCCTTTTAACATCACAAAAAGGAGGAAAAAAATAGTAAAATAGAAAAAGGATTGAAGCAACAAAAACAAACTAAAAGAAAGAAGGGTCCTGATAATTCGAAGGAGGGGGTGGTGGTGGCTGCGAAAAGTAGCTATATAGAGTGACAAACTGTGCTCCAAACCAGGCAATATCCTTGTCGTGCTGGAGCTGCAGGCGAATAATGTCCTCAGTATGTTGCTGCTCCTGAGCAGCAATGTAAATCTCAAAATATGTCTCCCATTGATCGAATCGCTCCAGCAATTGATCCAGCTGAGAGTGCTGGCGAAGCGGGGTAGGTGCAGGAATAGGAGTGGGAGCCTCCTCCTCCTCAGCTCCCTCGGCTTCCTTGTTCCCCGGATGGAGATGAGTACTATGAAGAACATGTAAGGAGTTGTTGCAGTAGAAAGCAAGTTGGAAGTTTGATGGAGCAGGATGTTGAAGGTTATATTTTGATTCTAAGACATAGGCAATGATATGTCCTAGGGCTAGATTTTGCTTCCTCCTATGGCTTGGGTCACGAATAGTGGTCAAATGCTCAATGTAGCAAAAAATTAAATCAATAGCATTGAATTCGCGATGTGTTAAAATATAAAAGGTGGTGATCGAAAGAAGAGGAGTGATATGGACGCGATCACCAGCTTTTGAAAGTATTGATGTGCGAAGGATATGTTGGACAGTCCTAGTGTTTTTGAGCAAGCTGCTAGTCTCTCCAATGTGAAAGTGAGCATTGGAGTGTCGAAGAAAGTGGTTGGTCAAAGCCCAGTCATAATCAGGGTCAGAACACTGGGTGTGTAGTTTGTCCCCTGTGGTGAAAAGGAGTAAAAGTTATGCGCAGTCCTGGTATGTAATCTCGATGGGGCGTCAATTCACATAGGAGCCAAGTGAAGTGAAAGAAGAGTTTATGCACAGGCTTGCAAAAAACTCAAACAAAAGCTCGGAGTTGAGGTATAGTAAGAGTAAGGAGAAAACACAAGGAGGTGTGAGCGAATAGATCTAGTACCGGATAAGAGAGGATGTTTGGATTAACAGACTGAGATACAGTGATTCTGGCCGTCTTGTATCTTTGGTAAGCAGCTTGATCATCCTCCTTAGTGAATCGAGGATCAAGAGTAGCCCTCGAGGAGCTCCCAGAAGGGTTGCGGGATCGCTTTCCTCCGGCCATGATCAAGAACACCAATGCAATAGGAAGTATAAGAATGGTATGAGAAGAGGGTGTGAGAAAAAATGGTTGGAACCCTCAGAATTTAAAGAAACGGCTCGATCGTCCAGGACGATCACAGAATCATCCAGGCTGATAGGGTACAATAATTTCATCCAGGTTGATTTGTTAAAAAGGTGGTCATATCATCCGGGATGATTAAACACATGTGATCGTCCCGAGTAGTCTAGCCGGACGATCGTTGAGAAAGCATATCGTTTGGGACGATTAGGTGTATCGTCCAGGCTGATGCACAATAAAGGATCGTACCAGCCGAATTTAAAACGTTTAAATCATATGCCACGTGTATTGTCTAGCACGAACAGGTGGATCATCCGGGACGATGATCCAATAATAGATCGTACCGACCGAATTTAAAGTTTTAAATGTATTGCCATGTGTATCATTCAGGATGAATCGGTGGATCATACGGGACGATTATCAATAATTGAGTAAAGAGAAGAGCATCGTCCAGGATGAAAAAATAATCAGTCAGGACGATCATAAATGATTGAAGCAGAGGACGATCCGATCGTCTAGGACGACAAGAAGCAGAAAATTCAAATCAGTCATTAGAGGGAAGTTTAAAGAGTAAATTGGTCGGATCATCTAGGACGATATGAATATCGTCCGGGATGATGGAAAAAAAAGTTGAGAATTAGAAGATGGATGGAGATGATTAGAGAATGCCTAAAAACAAAAAAAAAAAAAGAAAAGAAGAAACAAAAAGAAAAGAACCAAATTTTTTTTTTTTGAGTTTTCGCAAGGCATGAATATGATAAAAGCTCCAAGTAATTGAATTTTAAAGATTTGTAAGACCAATGAGTTAACAATGTCAAAATCCAAAAGCGGTAGAATATCTGATCCTGTTAACCCTACCTTGGACTTCTTTCAGGGAAAAATCATCTTTTGAAAATAAAAGACCTAACTCATAACAAACAAATTGGGTAAGAGAAAAAAGATCAATTCAAAACTTGGTTCCAAAGAAAATATCTTATAAAATAATATACCAAAGTAATTTGTCACAATTATGAAATTTGAAATCAAGCCTTTGAAAAGATCAAGTAACACATGAATACTTCTAAGTTTTAAAAATTTGAAAGAGAAGTAAGCCTGTATTTTGTGGGCTCATTTTATGCCTCTTGTCAATTCGAATTGAATGACACACTTTGCGCATCTTTTGATTTTTGATACACTTTGTGTATATTTCAATTTTTAGCGATCATTGCGCATCTTTTATTTTGACATCATTGGTCAATTTTTTTTTTTTTTGTTATTTTTTCAAGCTAGATCCATTTTTCAAAACTTTTAAATACTTTTAGTTGAGAGTATATCTTCCAGATATTAGAGAAGAAAAACTCACTATCTAATATAAGGAAGAATAAATCATAAAATAGACTCAAAATCATATGATAAATACAATGATAAGATTTCAAATAATTTGAAAGTTATATAAAGACTTTGATATAGAAAAGATACACCACTAAAAGAGGTTAGAGGGAGGAAAACCATTAATGGCGTTTCTCCCAACAATGGTGTTTCTCCCTTTAACTGATTTAGAAATGTTTAAATATTGGCTATAAATCTCCAAAAAATAAAAACTAGAAAAAAATATCATAAAAAAAGAAACCAAAATAAAAATAACTATAACAGTAAATATGAAAAGCTAAAACAAACTAAGGCATATAATAATAATAATCAACATAGTAGTAAGCATTCAATCCAAAAATTATTAAGCAGCAAGTTTAAGTAATTATGAGCCTTGAGCCTTCGCTGTCCAAGTATCATATGCTCTCACGAGGTCTTTGGTGAAAGCACACCTACAAAAATCATCAACTGTCACATTTATGAACCCAAATAGGTTTGGGTCCCTTCTTATAAAAAGAAGAATGCAATGCATTTATGTTATGTTATGAAACAAATAATTTTGGTCTCAAAATTCAATGTGTACTCTGGTGAACAGTGCAAGTGTGTGAAATGTGTCTTAGCATGTCACATGAGAAACATCTAACTCCAGGAAAAGGATTTACTAATCTATTTGGGTTATAATGCCTCTTCCTAGGTTTTGGCTTTAGATCAAGTGTTGATGTATTCCAATTTTTCTCAAGTGTATTCAATTTAACTTTAAACCTCAAGTATGCACTTTCTAAATTAGCATCCAAACAGTGCTTTTTATGCTCAGATTCTTTAGTGTAAGCTTTAAAATCAAATTCAAGCGAGGTGTAGGAAGATTTCAATAAATCATGTTCAATAATCAATTCAGAATTCTTTTTATTTAACTTATCAAATTCATCAAATAAAGACATATGATTGCTATCAAGTAGAGTGTGATCTTTACTTAAACTTTCATGCTCTCTTTGCAAATTCAAAAACTCTAATTTTAAACTAGCATATTTTTTCTTAAGTTTTTTATATGATGCATGAATTCTCTCACAAATTTCAACTAATTAATCATAGGTTGGTTCACATACCTCTTATTGATTAGATTGACCAAGATGATCACCCATTAAGCACAAATTTATTATCTCCTCTTCGGCTTCAGTTTCAGATGAGTCAGATGCAGAATCCGCCTAGAAAGATTTTTGGTATTACTTCTTATCCTTCCTATATTTGGGTTTCTCCTCACCCTTCTCCTTGCTTGGGAGCTCCTTAAGTGTAGGACAATCAGCTTTAACATGTCCAAGCTTCCTGCATTCAAAACAAATAACATCAAAAGAACTTTTATAATTTTTACTATCCTTGCCTCTTTCCCACTTCTGATGATACTTATTATTCTTCCTTAAAAACCTTTTAAATTTTCTTGTGATGAAGGCAACATCATTGTTTTCAGATTTGGAAGAATCAGTGTTCGTGTTGTTGTTCTTTAGTGCCACAGTTTTCTCCTTCTTTTTCTCACCCGCATCAAGATTTCTTTGATTCATCCCTTATTCGTAAGCAATGAGTGATCAAAATAAATTATCAACATAATAAGTATTTAAATATTTATATTTAGTAATTGCAGTGATCTTAGCATCAAAAGAAGAAGACAAACATCTCAAAATTATATTGACTCTTTCATAATTAGATAGCTCTCTTCCTAAAGCATGCAAAGAGGTAACAATTTGAGTAAACCTTATATATATATCAGAAATTGAATCAGAATATTTCATACAAAAAAGTTCATAGTCATGCAATAAAATATTCAACCTAGATTATTTAACTTCATTGGTTCATTCATAAGTTACAAACAATCTATACCAAATTTATTTACCAATTGCACAAGTTGAAACATGCATATAATCTTCAGATTTCAAATCACAAAAAAAAAAAAAAATAATAGCTCAAGCATTTTGTAATACGTTATGCTAAATCTCTTTAATCAGAAGTCCATTCAGTAAAAAGAACTTCAACTTTAATTCCATTAAGTTCATGAGAAGGTGGTGTATAACCTTCTTTAACAAGCATCCACATATGATAATCAAGCGATTGTAAAAATGTAGACATGCGAGTTTTCCAAAAATAAAAAGGAATATTATTAAACTAAGGTGGTCGAGTAATAGAATATCCTTCCTTTGTATTACGATTACTAAAGTTAGCCATCAATCAAAATTCAAAAGTTTTCAAAAACTTATTTTTATAAATCCCACTCTAATACCACTTGAAAGTTCATTAGGGATGTTAAGCCCTTATAAACTAGTCCCACGGCTAACCAAGAGGGGGGTGAATTAGTATTTTAAAAAATCTTTCAATCAAAACACATTCTTAAAATAAAAACTAAGATTCACCATAGAAATTTAGAGTGTGAAAATTAAATACGGAAGCAGTAATAAATAACACAAAAATTTATAGTGGTTCGGTCAACATGACTTACGACCACTCCTTGGAGGTGCCCTCCGAGTATTGCACTAAATTTAGTATCTCTCCTTTTGCCCCCACAACAAGGCGGAGAAGCCTTTACAAACCTTATTTTCACCAACCCAGGTGAGGCAAAGAACACAACTCCTTCTGCTTCCTCCATAAGCAGGCAGAGAACCCATCTCTTTTTGCTTACTCCTGAAGCAGGCAGAGAACCTTGACCAGATGATGAAGTTTACCTCCCTAGAACTCCCAAGGGACTAAAGATGACTGGAGAAGACGATGATGGATCCTTACTTGGAGCAACCTTTTTGAACTCCCTCACAAACTCCCCCTCATAAGATCCTCTCTCTCTCCCTTGCTCTCCCTCTCCTCTTGGCTCTCTCAGGTCAAAATAACATCAAATGATGTTCTAAAGGGTAGAACAAGTGTTCTTAAATATAAGAGCTATGAAATAGCTCATTAATTGCAACTTGTCGACTTTATCATCCAGGGCGATATAAATATCGTCATGTACGATCAGTGCAATTTAAGCTTAATCAGTCAGGATGATCAGAATAATTTTGTTCATATTGTCCAGGATGATAACATATCGTCCTATACAATTAGTTCAAATCATAGAATATCGGCCAGATCATTACTCTGAATGGATGTCTAGACGATAAAAAAATAACTTGATCATCCGGGTCGATCTCACGATCATCCCGGACGATCAGTTCAAATCTGAGGAAATCATCCAGAATATCACCCTGAATAAGAGCTGTCCGATGTCCAATCGTCTAATGGATCATCCCGGTCGATCCTACGATCGTCAAGGACGATGTGATTGTGCAATCAAACCTTTATTGCTTTCCTTAATTATCAGATTAATTTAAGCATAATTGTGTTGCATCATCAAGGACGATGTCCAAAAATAACTAATGCTTAAATAGATCTGGTAGCTGATTATTTCTGATTTGAACCTATAGTCCCAGTCGATACTAATATCGTCTAGGACAATCGGCTTAATGAAGGCTGCCTTAATCAGGATGCCCTAATTAGGGTTTCTATTTTTTAACTGATCGTCCAAGACCATATAATTATTATCCCAGACGATGCTACCAAAATAGTAAACTCTAAAAAATAGTCAAAAATTCTCCCAAGGTGTGTATGTGCAAGGTTACTTAGTATCAGGAATCACACCTTTTATAATAGACTCAAGAAAGGAAAATATATACAAACTAACTCAGACCTAGTCTATCCAATCTTTAGCTAGTTCCAATTGCAGTCTGATCTTGTGGACCTAAAATTTTAGTAGACAAGACAGTCGTAGAGAAACAGAAGTGTTTGTTATCATCAAAATCATAATCCTTGAAAACATATTCGCAACATCTTTTTTTATCTTATCAATTTATTCTACTCATTAATCAATCATTAAAACCATAGTAATATCAACATCTAGAGCTAATTAATTTTTTTTACAGAGAACCAATAAATATCTAAAAACAAAATTCATATTTCTATAGTCCAGAAATACATCATAATGGTAGAGTTCAAAATAATATATATAATAGTCGTCACTCTGGCTACAAAAGAATACAAAAACAAAAAACCAAAATGAAAGTTACACTAACATCACTGCATGCATACAAAGCCTCAAGCTGAGGCTCCTTACTTGAAATTATTTAAACCACTTAATGAGCGAATAACCCAACAATTAACTAAAATCTTATAATTGAAATTAATGCAAGAACGAAAATTAATATGCTGTAAATCATATAAAAAAATCTATGCAACAATATGCCCATTATCTTCACTAATTGCTTAGTTTATAACACATTATATCTTAGTCCACAATATCAGTAACAATAATTCACATTAATAACAGTGATTAGTATCACCGGGAATAGTAACAATATCAATAATAAACTATAATAGTATAGTATAAACTACTATAATGAGTAGTAATAATTATTAATCATTCAATAATCAGTATTCTATAATCAATAATTAGTATTCTATCAAATATTTATATAAGGGTATCTTAAGGGCATCTTGCTCTTTTACTTTGACTCCTAATCAATCTCAATCTCAAACTCTTTATGACTCCCAATCGTTGTTTTGAATTTATTTCTCTAAAATTATTACTCTAGAATCATTGCTTTTGAATCATTACTCATGAATCATTATATTTTTGTATCGTTATAGGGTTATTATTTCATATATCTGATATCAACCAGAACCTCCTTTTGTATCATATCAATATCATTATCATAGTACATCCTTTCATTTCTCAGTCAAACCAGAGTTATATTCCAGTATTGTCAATCATTTCAACACATCGTACAGTTCAATACATCTTACCAATCACAATACATCATTTTTCCCTTTAATTTCATCACACATTTTTAAACACATTTTATTGAGAAGTTTCTATGCATAAATTTAACTGATGAAAATGCAATAACATCATATAAAATCTTTCATAATGATAAAATTTATAATATATCAAAAGTTACATGGTGAAAACTTACAAAATCATGAGATAATGCAATTTTGGCATATTTAAAAGAAATAAATCCGTAGAAATCAAAATTATCAAAAATATAAGTAAGAGGATAGTTACTTATAATAAATAGAATAGTATTCATAAGGGACATGTTGGATAAAAATAACCTGAAGGCATTTCTCTCTCCTTTTTCCCTCTTCACCCTCTCCCTTTGCTTCTCCTTTCCTTCCTGGCCAAGCATGCAAAGTGAGAGAGTGAGGGGAAAGTGCAGAGATATTTATAATAAAATGTATTAAAAATACTATTAGTGGCCTAGCGTGGTAGCACTTTATCCTAGTACCACAATGCGACATGTATAAATTAGATTTACTGTAGAATAGAGACACCAGTGCCGCGGCTATGATTTTTAGCGCTGCAGTGCTCTCAACCCTAGCACTAAAACACTCTAATGTACAACGCTGAAGCGCTCTATTTCAATTAGTAATTCAAATATATATTTTTTTATTTAAAAATGCTTGTCTCATCTTTGGGTTGTTATAATCTTTCTACCTTCGACCAATGTCATCCTTGATATTTCCATATTAGTCAGTCAGAGACAGAGGGAGCATACTCAAACAAGACTATCGAATCTAATCAATTCTGAAACTAATATTCAAAAATATACACTAAACTAAAAAACACATCAAATTTCATAAAAATGAGGCAAAATATATACTAAAATTTTTTCATAGCTTAATTTATATAAAATAATACAAAATCATACCAGTTGTATCCTCATGCACTTTAGAAACCTCCATCACTAACTCCAAATGTCTACTTTCACTCTACACTTATTCCTATCCATGTCCAAGTAATGGCCATTCCCCCATTCGGTGTCTATAATCATTGCACCTAAAGCATTATCGTGTCACCATGTAGCAGGATCTCACACATCACCTTCCATACCAAATGCGTTGCAGAGGGGTAGGAGCATTAATAGTGTTAACAATTCCATTTTTACTATTTCCCCCCATCTTCTTATAACTTTGACCAACCTGTTTCATCAATCGATCGACCACCATTTGAACAATCATATCAATAAACCATTCCATATTTTATGAAGCCATTGAAAACACCTCAGGATCTAGTTTTGGTTTCTTTTCTTTTCCTGTTGGATCCTTTTGCATGATCAATAATTAAAACTTAAATTCATTTATGATCAATAAACTTAAATTCAAAATGAATCTGTCAAACTCAAACTTAAACTAAATACTTCAAAATAAAATAAATTTATAAACACATTTAAATAATGCAATCATTAATGCAACTCTAATCATGATCAAATTCCTTCACTACCATTACTCTGTATCACTTTGTTGTGCCCCATGATCTATAATAAAAGAATTTCTTTTTCCCTTTTTCCTTTTTTTTTAATCTTTATTTTCTTGTCAATTTTTTCTACTCATTAATCAATCATTAAAAGCAAATCAATATAAAGATCTAGAGCTTATTATTTTCATTATTGAGAACCAAAAAATAATAAAAAATTAAAATTCACAATTTTATAGTCCAGAATTACATAATAACTTTAGAGTCCAAAATAATATATATAATATCCACTATGGTTATCAAAAGAATATATAAACTAATGAACTGAAATGAAAGATACATTAGCATCACTGCATGCATACAAAACCTCAAGCTGTAAGCTCCTTACTTGAAATTATTTAAACCACATAATGAGCAACTTTCCCAGCAAATAACTAAAATCTTACAATTAAAATTAATGCAAAAAGAAGCAAAATAATATGCTGTAAATTATATAAATAAATATATGTAATAAAATTTATGTCTCTTATATATATGTACTAATTACTTAGTTTATAACACATCACATCACTGTATATAGTATCATTAATAGTGATTCGTATTAATAGGAGTGTCAGTATCATTAAGAACAGTAATAGTATCAACAATAAATAACATCAGCACAATGTAAGATATAGTATCGGTAATAATTAGTAATCATTCAATAATCAGTATTATATAGTCAATAATCAATATTCTATCAAATATTCATATGAGGGTATCTTGCTCTTGCACTTATGACTCCCAATTAAGCTCCAGCTCCTTATGACTCATAGTTGTTGCTCTAAAATCATTGCTCTGAAATTGTTACTATTGAATTGTTATATCATTGTATCGTTATATAATTATCATTTCATATATCTGATATCAATCAATACGTACCTCCTTTTATATCATAACAATATCGATCAATAGCAATACAATACATTTTTCCTTTGTCAGTTAAACCAATATTATATTCTAACACCTATCAATCATTTCAACACATCATATAGTTTATTGCATCTTACCAATCACATCATTTTTCACTTTAATTTTAGTACACATTTTCATAAACATTTCATAGAGAAATTCCTATAAACAAATTTAACCAATGAAGATGGAAGAAAATTATATTAAATCATTCAAAATAATCAAATATATAACATATCAAAAGTTACATGATAAAAACTTATAAAATCAGGTGATAGTATATTTTTGGAAAATTTAGAAAAGATAAATTTGTAGAAGACAAAATCATCAAAAGTAGAAGTAAGATGATAATTACTTACAATAAATAAAATATTATCCGTAATAGGAACGACAGACAAAAACTAACTAAAGTCCTTTCTCTCTCATACTACCCTCTTCTTTCTCTCCCTTCTCTTCTCCTTTCCTTCCCGACCAAGCATTCAAAGTGAGAGAGTGAGGGGGCAGTGCAGAGATATTTATAATAAAATATATTACAAAAATATTATTTATGGCCTAACGGTGCAGTGTTGAGTCCCACTACAGGAAAATCACCTATTACCGATGACATTTTCCGACAGTTTTGGAATTAACCAATGGCTTTTCGGTGGCATATTTTCTGCCGGTAAAACCCGCGTTGGAAAAATATATTCGATGGTATTTTCCCGTGACAAATATTTTGGGTGGTTTTCTGGCAGAAAAAGGCAGCCGGAAAATAAAAAAAATTAATTAAAAAATGAAGTTGCTCGGCTTCCTAGCCACCTGCCCGCCCTCGCACCAAGCTCCTGTGCTGCTCGCTCACGTAGTCTGCCCTACTACTGCCTGGTCGCATGGCTTGCCTGAGATTTGAATTAAGTCCAAACTTTTTTTCTAAGTCCCAACCATTTTGCTGGAAGAGAAAATGTGTTAAAATACTTATTATTATTTATTTAAACTATAATTATTCAAAAAAATAATTAAAAATTAATTTGAAAAATAATAAAGTTAATAATTATTTAAATAATTTATTAAAATAATAATTAATTAGACTAAATTATTAAATTAATAAATAATTAAATAAATTAATAATTAATTAAAATAAACTCTTAATTATTAATTAATTAAATTACGAATATATGATTTTTTAAAAATTATTATATACCACCAGAAAAGCCGACGGAAACAAAACCGCCGAAAGGCCACCAGAAAGCGGCCAGAAAATAGTCCACCAGAAAGCCGCCAGAAAAATCTGCCGGCAATGAACGATTTTCCTGTAGTGTCCCCGAGCCACATGCAAAAGTAAATATATTGTAGAACAAAGACACCAGTGTCACGACGACAGTTTCTGGCACTGTAATGCCCTCAATCCTAGTGCTGCAACACTTACATCTACAGTGCGGAAGCATTCTAGTTCAATCATCAATTCTAAAATCCATATTTTTCATTTAAAATTCTTTTCATGTCTTTTGGTTATCATAGAGGTTAATCTGGAGAGATTCATAAGGGTGGACTATTAAGTAATCTAAGTTTTCAAGGAGGTCAATTTAATGAGGAGGCCAATGTATTAGGATGTTGACTTAGAAACATCAATAAAGGGGGTCAAGGAGTTTGAGTTTAAGGTGGGTGAATGAGTTTCAATACCAGGAAGATCACCAAAAAAAAACTATGATGCGTTAGTTTTGGTTGACTTATAAGCTGTGGCTAGCTAAAGAAGCAGTGAAGTAAGATATTCTCCCTAGAAATGAAGAGGTATATAAGATCAAAAAATGGAGGATCCAAGAAGAATATAATTCCCAACTAGAATGTGATGTAGTGATTAGAGCTCTAAAATCCTCAGCAATCCTAAAATTTAGGATGTATAAATGAGAAGAGTTAACATTTATTTATAGATGTTGAGCTAGTTATACATTCCTTATTTATAACTATATTGAAGTATTAATGTTTATTCTTATCGTTAATAGATAGTCCAAATTACATCTTCTCCCAATCAAAAGTGGCTTAGCTCGACCGATCTTCTTGGGTTAGGATCGAGCCTTATGGCTAACTAGAAAATGATATGATAATATGGTGATGGTCTAATTGTGACCAATAGCAATAATGTATTCAATAAATGAACAAAATACGTACAGTACTGTCCTATAGATCTCAAAATCACATATGTATAATCGAGTTATTAGAATAAAATTTTTGTTTTTGAAGTAAGTAAAAATGAGTATGATCGAGAAGGTTCAAGATCAAATTTAAGGCCGCCCAAAAAATGGCCATGATAAACCACCTTGTGCATCCAAAATCTTTCTTATCAAGAATATTTTTTTTGATGCAAACATCCCATGAAATAGGAGCTAGTGAACGTCATAAGAACTTCGCGAAGTATCAATATTATCAAACAAACTGTGCTAAAATGGTGGTGCTTTGGAATGATCAACATACAAGAATGATTGTGTACAAATAGAAGATGTAGATGGGGCAGTTTAGATGGCCCTCATATTAATTGATGTGGTGATGATGGTTGTTGTCCCTGCACTAGCTTCCCCTCGCACATATTATATACACAATATAATGCTTGAATTCATCCATCCGGTGTCATTATAATCTTCACCACGATAAATATTTTTAAAATTTATCACATTTGAAGCTCGTTTGGTCTATGAAATAAATTCCAAAGACAAAATTTATAATTGATTTAGCTTCTTTTAATTTGTTCTAAGATTGTTTGTTGCAACAAAATATATGCTTGTTGATCATATGGAAAAAAAAAAGGATATGCCAATAAATTTGGAGTGAAAAATTCAAACATTCAATGGCTTAGGACCACAAGGCCTTAATATGTCTATATCCCTGCTAACTAAATAAGGTATTAAACCAAGATACAAATGTTACAAAAAACAAGTTCATGCACGGCCTTCCTTCTCTCCATTCAATGCAACATATTTATCATAATTAATCCCTCCACTATAAGAGCCCACCATATGATCAGCCCCTCTTTACTATTTGAGTCTAATCTTACCAAAAAAACCATTCAAAAGCATAAAAATCGAATACCAATGGGCATATATTTTATCAAGGACCCACCACACGAACCCATCCACATAATTGATACGCCCATCCTCTCATGATATCAAATAGAATTGCACAGCTCATCAACATTTTAGTACATAAAACTCTTCCACAGCTTTCCTCCTCTTCCCTTCTTCTCTACTACTCTCTTCTCAGCTTCCATAAGCCTTTTATTCCCTCCTGATCGATCAACCATGTCTGGCTTTAAGATCGGTTGAGCACTTTTGATTGGGAGAAGATGTAATGTGGACTATCTATTAACGATAAGAATAAACAATACTTCAATATAGTTATAAATAAGGAATGTATAACTAGCTCAACATCTATAAATAAATGTTAACTCTTCTCATTTGGACATCCTAAATTTTAGGATTGCTGAGGATTTTAGAGCTCTAATCACTACATCACATTCTAGTTGGGAATTATATTCTTCTTGGATCCTCCATTTTTTGATCTTATATACCCCTTCATTCCTAGGGAGAATATCTTACTTCACTGCTTCTTTAGCTAGCCACAGCTTATAAGTCAACCAAAACTAACGCATCATAGTTTTTTTTTGGTGATCTTCCTGGTATTGAAACTCATTCACCCACCTTAAACTCAAACTCCTTGACCCCCTTTATTGATGTTTCTAAGTCAACATCCTAATACATTGGCCTCCTCATTAAATTGACCTCCTTGAAAACTTAGATTACTTAATAGTCCACCCTTATGAATCTCTCCAGATTAACCTCTATGATAACCAAAAGACATGAAAAGAATTTTAAATGAAAAATATGGATTTTAGAATTGATGATTGAACTAGAATGCTTCCGCACTGTAGATGTAAGTGTTGCAGCACTAGGATTGAGGGCATTACAGTGCCAGAAACTGTCGTCGTGACACTGGTGTCTTTGTTCTACAATATATTTACTTTTGCATGTGGCTCGGGGACACTACAGGAAAATCGTTCATTGCCGGCAGATTTTTCTGGCGGCTTTCTGGTGGACTATTTTCTGGCCGCTTTCTGGTGGCCTTTCGGCGGTTTTGTTTCCGTCGGCTTTTCTGGTGGTATATAATAATTTTTAAAAAATCATATATTCGTAATTTAATTAATTAATAATTTAGAGTTTATTTTAATTAATTATTAATTTATTTAATTATTTATTAATTTAATAATTTAGTCTAATTAATTATTATTTTAATAAATTATTTAAATAATTATTAACTTTATTATTTTTCAAATTAATTTTTAATTATTTTTTTGAATAATTATAGTTTAAATAAATAATAATAAGTATTTTAACACATTTTCTCTTCCAGCAAAATGGTTGGGACTTAGAAAAAAAGTTTGGACTTAATTCAAATCTCAGGCAAGCCATGCGACCAGGCAGTAGTAGGGCAGACTACGTGAGCGAGCAGCACAGGAGCTTGGTGCGAGGGCGGGCAGGTGGCTAGGAAGCCGAGCAACTTCATTTTTTAATTAATTTTTTTTATTTTCCGGCTGCCTTTTTCTGCCAGAAAA